>NW_020664435.1:1062846-1066254 GCF_002925995.2 Terrapene triunguis | reverse complement strand
CAGATAGCTGACACAGCAAACCCGACGAGAACCCCCAATAACCACAGGGCTTTCCAGTGCTTAACTGCCCGGGTCACCTCTTCTACTTCTCCTGTTTTTTCTGTAACTTGTTTGGCCAGCATTCCAGCATGCTGTCTGAGCCATCTCACTACCAGAGACATAAGTTGCAGAATTCTTGCTTTTTTACTTTTATTACTGTTTCTCAGAGCCTCGGTTTCTACCATCGCTCTACATAAGCCAGTCCATGTTTCCCCACTCTCTTTTTTAAATTCATATGGACCCCCCTTACTGGCAATCCAGCGGGTCCAACAATTATCAAACTCCGTGGGGATCATAAGGGAGGGGATTAGGGGGTTCCCTAGCTCGAGGTTTATTGCCATGTTAGATAGCGATTCTTACCACGGCAGTTTTGCTTACTCACCAGATCAGTGGTCGGGGTCACCAGTGTTGTCAGATGCTACCGGTATGGTGCTCTGCTTTCTCCTGTGTTGATATCACTCGGCTGCGTGCGTGTGTTCCCTCTGTGTGCGGTCCCAGCTCTGCAGATAGCTGACACAGCAAACCCGACGAGAACCCCCAATAACCACAGAGTCTAGTAAGATGCAAAGTCACTTCGGACTAGGTTTATTGCGATCTCGGACACAATTGCAGTTCCCCGTAGATTACTTAGTCTACCGGGCATACTACTAATAGATGCCTCTTGGCAAGGACCCGGCTCAGTGGCGGGACTTTCCACTGCCCCCGTGGCCGGACAAAGACACCACCCCAGGGATACATTTTTATACACAGGTACAAACAAGTTACACATCACTCCTGACGTATTGAGGTGCAACCCCTCTACGCAGCAAGGTACAACCCTTCTACGTAGTAAGGTGCCGCCTCTCACCTTGTACATGTTGGTTCGATCTATCCATCATTTTACCCTTTTGCCCCTGTCATTGGGATGGGTCGGCCTGTTCCATGTTATCTGTGGAATGTTCCAGTATAGGAGTGTTTTAATATCTAGTGTTCAGTACTTTTTAGGTATGTATCTTTTTGCAGCATCAGCCCTTTCCTTGCCAGCTTCTGTGAGCAGGGCCTGCCTCTAGCTCACAGCTTAACTTTGCTTTATGTTAGCAAAGTCTTGACCATTACTTTAGTTCAGGCCTTAGGCCTCATACCAGGCCTCTGATACCAAGGTTTATCTCTCAGGGCCTCCTCTTACTACAACAAGTACTCTAGTGCAATCTGTGTGTGGTGAAAGTGCAACTTACAAATGTAGATTTTTTGTTTGTTACATAACTGCATTCAAAAATAAAACAATGTAAAGCTTAGAGCCTGCAAGTCCACTCAGTCCTACTTCTTGTTCAGCCAATCGCTAAGACAAACAAGTTTGTTTAGATTTACAGGAGATAATGCTGCCCACTTCTTATTTACAATGTCACCTGAAAGTGAGAACAGGCATTTGAATGGCACTTTTGTAGCTGGCATTGCAAGGTATTTATGCGCCAGGTATGCTAAACATTCATATGTCCCTTCATGCTCCAGCCACCATTCCAGAGGACATGCTTCCATGCTGATGACGCTCGTTAAAAAAATAATGTGTTAATTAAATGTGTGACTGAACTCCTTGGGGGAGAATTGTATGTCCCCTGGTCTGTTTTACCTGCATTCTGCCATATATTTCATGTTATAGCAGTCTCGGGTGATGACCCAGCGCATATTATTCATTTTAAGAACACTTTCACTGCAGATTTGACAAAACACAAAGAAGGTACCAATGTGAGATTTCTAAAGATAGCTACAGCACTCGACCTAAGGTTTAAGAATCTGAAGTGCATTCCAAATTCTGAGAGGGACAAGGTGTGGAGCATGCTTTCAGAAGTCTTAAAAGAGCAACACTCCAATGAGGAAACTACAGAACCTGAATCACCAAAAAAAATCAACCTTCTGCTGGTGGCATCTGACTCGATGAAAATGAACATGCGTCGGTCCACACTGCTTTGGATTATTATCGAGCAGAATCCGTTATCAGCATGGACGCATATCCCCTGAAATGGTGGTTGAAGTATGAAGGGACATATGAATCTTTAGCACATCTGGCATGCAAATATCTTGCGATGCTGGCTACAACAGTGTCATGAGAATGCCTGTTCTCATTTTCAGGTGACATTGTAAACAAGAAGCAGGCAGCATTATCTCCTGCAAATGTAAACAAACTTGTTTGTCTGAGTGATTGGCTGAACAAGAAGTAGGACTGAGTGGACTTGCAGGCTCTAAAGCTTTACATTGTTTTATTTTTGAATGCAGTTATTTTTTGTACATTATTCTACATTTGTAAATTCAACTTTCATGCTAAAGAGACTGAACTACAATACTTGCATTAGGTGAATTGAAAAATACTATTTCTTTTGTTTTTTTACAGTGTAAGTACTTGTAATAAAAAATAAATATAAAGTGAGCACTGTATACTTTGTATTCTGAGTTGTAATTGAAATCAATATATTTGAAAATGTAGAAAACATCAAAAAATATTTAAATAAATGGTATTCTATTATTAACAGTGTGATTAATCACGCAATTAATCGTGATTAATTTTTTTAATCGCTTGACAGCCCTAATTATTACAGAACAACCTGTCTATAAGGAAGTTTATAAATAACCCTTGTCTGTTAGTGGCTGGCTTATGCCCTGATGTCTGAGGGATTATACAGCTTCTTAACTTTTTTTAAAAAAAATCTTGTTTAATGTAACTGTGGATGTTCTAATTGACATTGACTTGGTTCAGCCTTGCTGAAAGGAAGGCCATTGTTGAAGTAATCAAGTAATTTTACTGAGACGCAGTAAATTCATATATTTAAAACACAGTCACAGCAAAGGAATTCTTGTAAAATAACTGTTCATATAGTTACTATATTGTTTATGACCCAGAGTGGTAAACAGTAGTTTCTGACAGCATTGCACCTTGGGAAGTACAATACCTGGAGTAACACTTTTAAAATAAATCCAACGCTTAAACATTCATTACACATTTTGCAAAAACTCATCTGCAATGAAGGATTTTTGATTAAATGTCTGGAATGCCAAAGAAACTGTCAAGTGTGACTCCTTAGTTTCAATGTAAGGATCTTTTATGTGATGCATCGCTTTTGCATATGGAAAGATTAAAGTTGCTTCCTCACTGGGTGCTACTGTATATGCTAATTGCTACACTCATCTGCAGACGTTCTTTTGATATAACCTTTTTTGTACTCTGCACAGCAGGTTGTTTAGGTTGTCTGTGAAGAAAATGGAAAAAGGCCCAGTGGGGGCCGGAAGTACTGGATGTTTATTATCACTCATCAGAACATTGTCTGCATAGACATGCCTGTAATTTAAATATATTATATTATATTATATTATATTATATTATATTATATTATATTATAT
>NW_020664435.1:1016290-1052788 GCF_002925995.2 Terrapene triunguis | reverse complement strand
GGCAACCCCGGCCGGAGCGTGGCTCGATTCCTGGGGGCGGGGCTTGCAGCAAGCCCCGCCCCCATGAATCGGGCCCCGCTCTTGCTAAAGCCGGCCCTGATGGCCCCTTCCCCTTTTAAGGACCTGCTCCTCATGGCCTGCGACTACAGATGACTTGGCCGCACCTGGTTGGTCACACTCCACCTCGGACAGTGTCCATGCATTGGGTGTGTGAGCGCTGCCTAATTAGAGTCCCAGACACCTTGTCTACCTGGAAGCTCTTCTGATCTTCCAGCTGTTTAAGCAGCCCATTCATCCCACAAGCATTCCAGGAGGGAGGGGGAGGGGGAAAGCCACTTCACAAGTATTCAAAGAGGGAGAGGAGACATGAGGCGTGGGCGGGGGGGGGCGGTGGGAGGAAGTGTAACAGATCTTTTGAGCATACAGGTTATACATAGCATACAGATCACTGGTGCTCCTACAACAGGTACATAGTTGGGCAGTTAGCCCAAGCTGCTGCCCATGCTGCACTATTTTTAGCACACTGGCTCAATGAGTGTTAGCACGGTTTGTCTCAAGTTGGGAATCCCTTAAAGTCTGTCTACACAGCTAGCCGGATTCAAGCTAGCTCAGATTGGCTAACTCATGCACAGCTCTTGCTGTGTTGACATACCCTGAGTGGTGGTGTTGCTGAGCAGCAAATGTAGATTTAATCTCACATGCATCTGGCCTGACCTTTTGCAGAAACTAGAACAGTATTCTATAATCCATAAACTCTGGTGCAGGTTTTCTGGATGACACAACTATGATTGGATGTCGCATAATCCAGTGGTGGGTATGGTTGATGCTGGCCTTCTATTGCAGGGCACTGTACCCGTTACGTTGGCAACCAAAAGTTTGGAGAATTCTGCTGTTTCTAAGAATGCATGTATCCAATATATGCTCATTGGGACCAATTCATCCACATCTGGCAGAGTGAATCTAAATCTATGCACAGCACATTTATAAAGACCTTCATTCTAAGGCTTTGCCTTTATTTACAAATGAGTACATTATGTATTTGTCTGAATTAGTGTTTTTGGTAGTCTGATCCAAGAGTAGCAGAGTCCTGGGACTTTTGTTTATTGCCTTTCACAAGACTTGACTCACTCTGGTGCTTGTCCAGAATGTTTACAGTTTATACATACTGATTGGTTGGCTTCAAACTTCTAATAGTATGGGTGTGGTGTAGTACAGTTTATCACATACCTTGATTTTTTTCCATCCAACAAAATGTAGAAGACCGACACTTTAAATAGCCATTGGTTCAATCTCTGAGACATATTTGTAGCTATTACCTGCTTCAAATGATAGATTTTCTCCTTGTATACAGAGGTTAACAGAATACTTAACATAAATGCCCATAGAACGGTTAGTCATGCAATAGACACAAAAATGATGAAAACTGAGAGCACTATGGGTCGCTCACTGCATAGCTAAACCTAACTGTGATTGTATAAAATCTCATACAAGGCTACAGTATAGGAAACCAATTGGAATGGCTGGATAGGTATGTACAGTGAGAGAGACTTGTGAATGGATACTGATTTTTTTTCCTACTAGAGCACTAACATCAAACTGGAATGTTTCCTGTACTTGCTGCTGTAGGTTACTGCAGTACTTGGTAGTGTAACCTTTCTGCCAGGTGGTCAATGGTAGCAAAAAGAGCCAGGTTCAATATAACTAGGATCCTTCTTGACAAACAACTAAACTGGCTCAAGCCACTTCCCAGAAACCTGGGGAAACTAAATGCCCCCCTCCCTGGGTGCCCTTAGGAGGTAGATCTTTCACACTCACAAGCATCCTGAGACTGTGTACAAACAAGAAAATCTTTATTAAGGGGAACAGTCATGAACTTGAGGAAACGCAGCAACTGTACATGCAAATAAAGAGTAGAATACCCTCCCCCCCAGTAACTTTGGTCATTAGTCGTTCATCTAACTCCCTTGTCACCCACTGGAGGTAATAAATAGTCCCTTGGCTGCATCACCTCACTCCTCCAACAAAACCACTGACTGCTGGGTCAGTAGGTAGCAGTAGTCTCTTTGCGGATCTGTGTCCAGCCCCAGGGGACCTGTTTGCCTGGAAGCACCGCCCCGTAACCCAACTTAGTGCTTCGGTTTTACTAAGGTGCTGCAGAAGCAGGGCCCCATCAGAGTCCACTCAGCTCTGCTGTTGCCCTCTGCATTTCTCTTGACAGGAATCCCCACAAAAAGGGATCCAAGGCCTGGTCTACACTAGGGGGGGAATCAATCTAAGTTATGCAACTTCAGCTACGTGAATAACGTAGCTGAAGTTGACGTACTTAGATCTACTTACCGCCGTGTCTTCACTGCGGTGAGTCGACTGCTCACGCTCCCCCATCGACTCCACCCGTGCCTCTTGCTCCGGTGGAGTACAGGAGTCAACGGGAGAGCACTCGGGGATCAATTTATCGCGTCTAGACTAGACGCGATAAATTGACCCCCTACTGGATCGGTCGCTGCCCGCCAATCCGGCGGGTAGTATAAACATACCCCAAGAGCACTTAGGACCCTTGATTAGACTCCTGGCTGTCTGGAACCCAATCCTTTGCCACAAAATAGAGCCTCTTCCCCCTCTTTGAGCCTTTCTGGGAGCCCACTATTCCCTCAAATCCAAGTTCTTGTATAGGTATGGCGGCTCCCCAAGTGTCACTGCAGAAATTGTGGGTAGGTAGTCGAAGCAAATGAAGCTTTCTATGGCAGCATTTTTCCCTTTTCACCAACAGAGGGAGTAGAGAGCTGTTTTGCCTCTGGAGCTTCTACTCATACATAGTTCCATTGTTGGTGCAGATCTTCAAAATATTGTTCAGTGATATCCTTTTGGAAGGGATCCATATCTAAATAATTCCTGGGTTTTTTTCATTCATTTTTTTCAGAATGGTTTGACTTTAAGTATGGTGTTTTGATATATGGTTCTTCTTTTCTTCTGATGCCACATTTCCAAATTGACTAACTCACAGCTGGAGACAAACGAAAATTGTTTCCCAGTCACAAAAAGCTACGGAATTCAGGGATGCCTCCCAGGATTTTCGACTCAGGCCAAAGAGACAGCTTTAAGGCATCTTTAAGGTGGGCAGCAATGTGGAATCAAAGCTGCACTTTGTGCCTCACAAACATGGTTTGCAGAGTCAACAAGAACCACTTCTGAATGATGGGCTCAATTCTGTAAGGTGCTGAGCACTCTAGCCCCTATCCAGCAGAGCAATTAAGCACATTTTAACTATAAGCACATGAATAACCCCATTGATTTACTGGATTGGGGCCACCTTGCAGGACCAAGCTCTATTTTCCTGCTCTCTTCAGGACAGGATGCATGCAACTAGCAAGGGTGCAATAATGCACATGTAAGGGATAGGGACATGTGAACTAAAAACTATTTTTGTATTCATTTAAGATTGGAAACAAATCCCATGGCTTGCCAGTTCTCTTTCTGCATCGGTGCTGTGGACCCATGCAGCCAGTGTCTTAAGAAGCTGGAGCTCAGACTCTGAAGCTTAAGGAAGGGGGTGGACTTCAGACCCTGAGCTTCAGCCTGAACCTAAACATCGACACAGCTATTTTTAGCACCAGAGTGCGAGCCCTTGGAGCCTGAGTCTGTAGAATCAGGCTCTGAGATTTGTTGCTGTAAGAACCTACTGGTTATGTAGACATACCCACAGTGGTCACCTACCGGCAAACTCCTACCATCTCATCTAGGTAACCACAATGTTATCAAGTATTAAGGAAAACGCTTCCCTGCCCCTTAATGGAAATATACCTTTACTGTCAATGCCCTAAAACTTTGTTACAATCATGAAATTCCTTTTTTGGGTGATGACTGGAGATGGATGAACTGTTTTGCAGTGAAAAATTTGAAGTCCTTTTATTTTCTATTTGCAAGTTACCCTCACAGACATTGACTGTTAATCATAATGGATCTATGAACACTTCACGCAAACACATTTCAACCTTCATAAACTATTATTTCTATGTCTTTGGCTATTCACTATTTGTGGTGTGCAATTGGCCACCTAATTCACATATATATTTTCTGCTTCTTGGTTGGATCACTGAAACTTTTTTGAAAAGGAGGAATGGCTTTGAGAACATTGCTGTTGTGAATATTCAAACAAGTATTCATAAAACTTCAGTTTTCAGCGAACGTTCTTGGAGACAAAAATTCCACTTGTGAATATTTGTGGAAAATTAACAAAGTGCTGACAGGATTTGCAAAATAAATGTGTGTTTTATTCATTAGAATGCTGATTAATATTTTATTGTATTGTTCCAGTTATAGGGATGACAGACCTAGCACTTTTTAAAGATCTTTTTAAGACTGAACTATAACTCACAATGCTGATTAGAAATTTGGTAGATGAGACCTCTTTCAGTTGGTCAATTCACAAGCCAATATTTCATTAAGTTTATAGTTATTTTAGTCATTCTTATAGCTTTTGTGCTAATCTAGGGTGAGATTTTTCAAAAGTGCTCAGCATTGGCCTAACTGTTCCCAGGGAAGTCAATGGTAAAATTCACGTGGATTCAAGGGAAGTAGATTTAGACCCACAGTGAGTACTCTTGAAAAATCCCACCCTTAGTGTATATCTCTTTTTACAGAAGATAGCTCTTTGGATCATTAGTTACATAATCTGCAACAAAACACAGATTGGGGGAGGGAGTGTTAAACTATTAAATTGATAGTCATTTGGGGAAAATCAAGTTTAGCAGGGGCAAATGTTTCAACAGTTAAAGCCTTACATTAATTTATGGAAAGCATGTTTAACAATTTTGTCGCTCTGGGAGTATTTAATTATACATACAAACATGAGCAAACATGAGAATTACTACCATACTATTAACTGCTGAGTACTACATGGGTGTGGAAATAGGAAGTTCCCATGACAGAGGGCCTGAATGAAGTCAATGGCAAACCATCTATTGACTGCAGTAGAAGCAGGATCAGGCACAGACTTTGTAATATTGCATGCTCACTGAGGGCTGGTTCAATCCTAAAACATACAGAGGTGCCATCTCTCTCTGTTATCCTCATGATTTTAGTGTGTTGTTTTAAAAGCTGATGATGATCTCAGGATAAGCTTGGGCTATCTTGTGAGTTCTGTCTGTTTAAAATCACCACATGTCCCCATGGGTACCTTCACCCCCAACAAAAAGAACAGGAGTACTTGTGGCACCTTAGAGACTAACAAATTTATTAGAGCATAAGCTTTCGTGGGCTACAGCCCACTTCTTCGGATGCTGTAGCCCACGAAAGCTTATGCTCTAATAAATTTGTTAGTCTCTAAGGTGCCACAAGTATTCCTGTTCTTTTTGCAGATACAGACTAACACGGCTGCTACTCTGAAACCTGTTCACCCCCAATGGCCATCACTTCCTTAGATCCTTTGGTGCTGGAAATGAGCCTGCCTCTAGAAAAAAAGATGGCTACTATCTTCCATTGTCTCCAATGGGTCTGAAGCCAGGCTTTCTTTAATGGACGTTCCTACCCACATTTACCATGTATAGTCCAGGCAGGAGACAGTGAGGGAACAGTGGAATGTGGACTACAGATAGGGACTGTGGGGGCAGACAGATTGAGGAGCAAGGGAATGTCAGGATGGAGAGACTGGGGAGGGGGGACAAGAAACTGAAGAGGAAAGGGAGGGAGAATGGGGGGAAGAGATGGAGACCATGGGAAGTTGAAGAATGTAGGTGAGCAGAAAACTGGAAGGAACAGAGAGGATGTTAGGGGCATATGAATGCCTGGGAGGGGGATGAGAATGAGATGGCAGGGAGACGGAGTTATGGGGAAAAAGCTATGAAGGGAAGTGACTATAAGGTTGGGGAAAAGATGGGGCGGGGCAGGGCAGGGAGGTGGTGGTAGAAAGGATAGAATGGAAAATCCACCCACCTAGTGGTGCAGAAAGAGTAATTGGAGTGCCCCTGAAAACACTTAGGGTGAGGCTTTCATTTTTCAACCTTAAATGATCTCACACCCACCCACACAGAGTATTGGAGATTCCCCTTAAAGGTTCAAAAATCAGGAGACTGGCCAAAAACTCTATTTAAAAAAAAAAAGAAAGAAACAGGAAAACAAACAAACAAACCTCATGAGAAATGACCAAAGTTCAAAAATTTAGCCAGACTCCAAAAATCAGAATTTTTTTTAAAAAAATTGTTAACTCCCCCTGCCCATCCCCAGTGTGTGAGAGACAATTAGTGCTGCCTGTAATTGATCGATTTAATTATGTGTCCTCCCCCATCCCCACAATTAATTATGTAACCCCCACATAGGCCTGTCCCTCCATCTTCACCTATGCTCCTGTGGTTCTTCACAAATATACAACTCAGCCATGGGGGGAGACTACTGCAGCTGGGACACTTCTTCTGCTTCCCAGGCCTGGGTGGCAGACAAGCTCCAGAGGTTCTTCACCCTTTCCCTAGGCTGGTGTTGCTGGGATTGACAGGAGAAGCGGAGAGTTGACTGACCCACTAATCACATGAGAGGATGGGGAAGTAGCAGGACTCTTTCTGCTCCCCTCCTGTGAGAAAGCTGTTGGTTATTCCCTCTCCCGCTACCCCAATGTCCTGAGGGGAGGGGGAATCTGCCTGCTTCCTGTAGTAGCCCTGATTGGTGGCTTTTCTGAGGAGGTGGGAAGGTGGGGAATACAGCAAAGCAAAGGGGATTTCCCCAGGCAGGGATGAAATTCAGGAGAGGTCAGGAGCTTCTGGCTTCACAGGGAGACTAGCTTTAGCCTCCAGTACCAACCAAACTCATGTAAATCCCCAAGAAATCCTGAGAGTTGGCAACATTGGCATGAGAAGCATCCTCAGCTTCCAGTGACTTCTTTTTAAAAGAGCAAGGTGTACTGGTGCCTAGGGAAAGTGAAAGACGTGATGGTGCTTTTGTTTGTTTATGTTTAAAATGCAGCCTCTGATCTTCTTTATGTTATACTGTGGGTTCTTGAAATTGGTGAATCTCCTGAGCCTTGTGCTTGGCTTTAGGAAATCTACAGAAGCCAGGGCCCATCTGCACAGCTCTCAGCTGAATGGCTTTTGCAGGGTTAGTGGAAAATGAGAGCTGGCACTTCCCACTTCTATGCCCTTTCACTCCAGATCCTCTCTTTTTACTTCCATCTACTTTAAAAATGTAATTGGCCCTTAAGCAGGGCCAGTTACAACTAGTAGTGGTTTCATATTTAAGGAAACAGAAGTGAATGCTAATTTTTGTTTGGTAGGAAGGCAGTGAACCCAAAGAACATTCATCCCTGCTGAATGTTGCTTCCATCTAATCTATCTGTGTAAGATTTTATAAGGTCACCCCTCACCCTGGCATCTGAGTGCTTCTATCCTTGTTTTCAATGTCCTGAAGGGTAGCCCTGCATTTTGAAGCACTTGGAGGAGAGGAAGGTGATCAGAACTGTGAACATGGATTCACCAAGGGCAAGTCATGCCTGACCAACCTGATTGCCTTCTATGATGAAATAACTGGCTTTGTGGATATGGGGAAAGTGGTGGATGTGATATACCTAGACTTTAGCAAAGCTTTTGATACGGTCTCCCACAGTATTCTTGCCAGCAGGTTAAAGAAGTATGGATTGGATGAATGGACTATAAGGTGGATGGAAAGCTGGCTAGATCGTCGGGCTCAATGGGTAGTGATCAACGGCTCGATGTCTAGTTGGCAGCCAGTATCAAGCGGAGTGCCCCAGGGGTCAGTCCTAGGGCCGGTTTGGTTCAATATCTTCATTAATAATCTGGATGATGGAATGCATCTCACCCTCAGCAAATTCGCAGATTACACTAATCTGGGGGGAGAGGTAGATATGCTGGAGGGTAGTGAGAGGGTCCAGAGTGACCTAGACAAATTGGAGGATTGGGCAAAAAGAAATCTGATGAGATTCAACAAGGACAAGTTCAGAGTCCTGCACTTAGGATGGAAGAATCCCATGCACTGCTACAGTCTGGGGACCAACTGGCTAAGCGGAAGTTCTGCAGAAAAGGACCTGGGGATTACAGTGGATGAGAAGCTGGACAGTGTGCCCTTGTTGCCAAGAGGGCTAACGGCACATTGGGCTGCATTACTAGAAGCATTGCCAGCAGATTGATGGAAGTGATTATTCACCTCTATTTGGCACTGGTGAGGCCACATCTGGAGTACTGTGTCCAGTTTTGGGCCCCCCACTACAGAAAGGATGTGGACAAATTGGAGAGAGTCCAGCGGAGGGCAATGAAAATGATTAGGGGGCTGGGGCACATGACTTATGAGGAAAGGCTGAGGGAACTGGGCTTATTTAGTCTGCAGAAGAGTGAGGCGGGATTTGATAGCAGCCTTCAACTACCTGAAGGGGGGTTCCAAAGAGGATGGAACTAGGCTGTTCTCAGTGGTGGTAGATGACAGAACAAGGTCTCAAATTGCAGTGGGGGGCGTCTAGGTTGGATATTAGGAAAAACTATTTCACTAGGAGGGTGGTGAAGCCCTGGAATGGGTTACCTAGGGAGGGGTCTGGCTTGACAAAGTCCTGGCTGGGATGATTTAGTTGGTGTTGGTCCTGCTTTGAGCAGGGGGTTGGACTAGATGACCTCCTGAGGTCTCTTCCAACCCTAATCTTCTATGATTCTATGATTTTACATCCAGACAATAAGCAGGTAAGTCCAAAATAAGTTTACAGGACCAATCTCACTTCTGTTGTTTGCGTATGCACACACTTATATCTGTTGTGTGAGTCATAAGAAATTATGGTTCATCCATTTAAAAAGAAGACTATTCCCTAGTGGAATGACTATGTGGAAGCCCAGATGACATGACTAACAAAATAATTATTAGAAAGACAAGGTGAGTAAGGTCATATCTTTTATTGGACTAACTTCTGTGGGTGACAGAGACAAGCTTTTGAGCTCATAGAGAGCTCTTCTTCAGGGTCTGGGCCAGATCTTCTCCAGACCCTGAGGAAGAGCTCTGTGTAAGCGCCAAAGCTTCTCTCTCTCACCTACAGAAGTTGGTCCAATAAAAGATATTACCTCACCCACCGTGTCTCTCTAACAACCTGGGCCCAACACTGAATAAAATAACCACACCGCATGTAATGTTCAAAATAACAAGAAACAGAAGACGATTCCTCCTCCTCTTTTCCCTACTCCCTTACACACAGAGACACTTCCAGGAAAACCTAAAGTAAAGTAGGACTATATTACAAAACTACAATCCCCACAATGCAGTTTGGCAGTTCAGGGGCTGGTAGAAAGAAAGTGACCATGCAGGCACTGAGCATGAGCAAGTGCCTGTCTGCGAGCAGTGCTGGGCGCTCAGGGACTGGACATAAACAAGAGTGCAAGTGCAGGGGTGGACGCGCTTGCCGCTGCCCTTTTGAAAACACTTTGCGAGAGCCGCTGGCCGGGCCCGAGGAGCTGGTGCTCGCTGCTGCGCGCGCCAGGGGGGTGAAGTTGTGAGGTTCCGCGGGTGGGCGGAGACAGAACGCGGAGCCTCTGCTGAAGCGACGGCACGAGGAGGAGGAGCCCGGGCAGGGAGCTGCGGCTGCTGCAGTGTCCTAGGACCAGCAGCAGCGTCGGCTGCGGCAGGTGAGGAGTTTGGCGACCCGGCCAGCGCGGTGTGCGGCGGAGCGGTGCAGGGCATAGATCAACGGGCGGCGCTTGTTTCAGACCTGAGCTTGTTTTCGCGGGAGTGCAATGGCCCCGCCGTTCTCTCGTGTGTGGACACTGGAGGCATGGCATGCTCTGTGTGCTGAGCAGGGACTGTGAAACCGGGATCTCAAATATCGGCCAGGTTTGGGGGGTCGGGCTCCGGATGCTGGTGCTTGCAACTGCAAGGAGCTTCCGAAGTGTAGGTTGAGTATATAATTTGAGAGGAAAAATGGAAAGAAATGCGAAAGGGGGGAGGGATTGGAAACTTCGTAGGATAAGGAGATTAGGCATGGGTGATTTGTCCCCATCTGAAAATTGGGAATAATGATCCTAGTCATCTTTTAGATCTCAAAGTGCTTTACAAAGAAGCTAACTGCTATAGAAGAGCTAGGTATTTATTCCTTTCTTATCACTGTCACATATGTCTGTCACTGTCACAACTTAGCACTTCCCCTCTTGAAAGCACTTTAAGACTGGGGCAATTGTCAGAATTGGAGCACTGTTCCTGAACTGGTCTGAACTGGTCACGAGGCAGGAGAAGTTGATTACATTATGATACCAAACCATTGCTTAGCTCCCTATTGCAATTTTTATGTCCTAAAAATTTAAGTCCCTTGCCCCTCTAGGGTGCCACGCCTGTAAGCTGATCCGCATGGACAGCCCTCTGTGTCTGTTCACAGACCTATTAACTTTGAGACTTTTTTTAAAATTTGGGGGGCAGGGGAAGAAAGTCACCACTAAACAGAGCAAGTCCCAGACCTTGAACCACTAGTGCCTCCATAAACCTTTCTCCTTTGACTCCCTGGATGAAAGGTTGGTATTAAATAAAAATGACATTGAGGGTTGTTTGTAAAGCTGGTTGGGAATATTTCAGTGAAACATCCCCCATTGAAATGGGTCACTTTCAATGAAGTGTTTATTGGGAAAGTTTTCAGAACTTGGATGGAATTCCTAGGGTGTGGGTAGGAGACCTGATTAGCCAACAGCATTAGGGTTACAGCACTCACAGGGGATGTGGAAGGCTCCAAGTTCAAGTCCCTGTTCTGCCTGATTCCCACATCCCCAGCAAGCGCCCTAACCACTAGGCTGGGGAGTCACTCTCTCTTTATATAAGTAACTATATAGGCACTGAGACAGAAAGCGACTGACTCTGTAGACTGTTGATTAGGGACGTTGCCTGGGATTTCAGAGACCTAGGTTGAAGTCCCTGCTCTATCTGAATTGGAGTTAAGCACCTAGGTGCTTTGAAAATCCCATTAGGTGCCTATCTGTGTCTTTAGGTTTCTAAATATCTTTGTAAATCAGGCCCTTCGTGGATATGGAGGCTGAATTATCCCATCACTTTAGTGGGGTGGCTTTCCGTATCACAGGTGATGTGTAAGGACTAAACATTATGGTGAAGTTCGTATTGCTGCTGCCACTTCTGTACCTGTTTGATTGATAATCCTGGAGAATGAAATCCGGGATTTATCTGTCTGGTACCTTACATGAACACTAAATTCACTACCTTCTCCCCCGCACTTAACACACGCTACTCCACTCTTATTTACGTTCTTCTATTAATATATAATGGCTGCCATTTAAAAGGCAGCATTTGCCAAAAGACAAAATACACATTTGTTATCTAGTTTTATACACTGGTGCCCATAACTGCAGTATCTGAGCATCTGATAATTGCCAGAGATAATGGTGGTATATTAAATACCACAGTGGGATTACTATTGACAATATAATGTACAGTAGTCGGCATTTATCTATTAGTAAAGTGCTGGGAGAGAACATTTAGATATGTGCTCTAACTTTAAGATTTCAGGATGCTATTTTACATTTCTACCCGATCTTGGTATGTTTGAAAATTAGGGTTTCAACCTGTGCCCATTGAAGTCACTGGTAAAGCTCCCATTGACTTCCGTGGTGCAAGTGCAATACCCCACAACCAACACACTGGCAATTAACTTCGGGGGCTGGAGAGCTAAAAGCATGAGCTGCTACAGTTGCACTGTAGAGTCAAGGCTCTCTTGTGGGGGCTGAAATAGCTCCGTTTCTCTGTGGATCAAGCACTGTGGGGGACCTATAACATGCACTCACCAGTGGGTTACACAAGATTAGCTCCAAAGTGTAAATACTTAAGTACATGCCTAGGCTGGCATGAGTAGTGCCATTGACTTCAATGGGGCTACTCTTATGCTTGAAGTTAAACACATTGTTTGCAGGATTTTGCAGTATCCTCCCCATCATTTTCATTGTGGCATACAAAAAATATTGCTACTGGATCTCGGAAACCAACCTTATCATTTATTGCTGCGAAAGCAAATCTGATGGCTTTATGCCTTCAGGGTGGCAGTTCTACTTGGATCCCCCAGTGCTTGCTTTAATTAGCCATCATTGGGGCCAGAGTTCAACCTTCAACACTTGTAAAGTATGCCATGGACGTACAATCTAGTTTCCTGTTTAATGTTTCGGGACTAATTATCTACAGCCATTCTCTGTTAAATAACATTACTAAATGAGTTGGGTAACTAAAGTGAAGTGTTTTTTCCAATTAAATTGTCTGAGCTGTCAGCTCACTTTGACCTTGAGTTTCTTGTGATTGTATTGGCCCAGCTTCTCCCCCCCCCCCCC
The DNA here is from genome assembly GCF_002925995.2 of Terrapene triunguis. Taxonomy (NCBI): domain Eukaryota; kingdom Metazoa; phylum Chordata; order Testudines; family Emydidae; genus Terrapene; species Terrapene triunguis. The sequence goes on along the minus strand of NW_020664435.1, from coordinate 1,040,507 downwards.
GCAATTTGCAGCTCCCACCAATATGAAACTATTGTTGTTTTTAAGCTTTCTGAAATACAGTTATGCCGCTTGGTGTAGCCAGGACATACATTTGTTCTCAGTGGCAGCAAACTAGACTCAGAGTTTTCACAAATATTAATAACAAAGTTATGCCCTAGCCACACCAGCCAACCTAAGTGTTTGCAGAAACTGCTTTTAAAACCTATGGGGCAGATCCTCAGCTGCTGTAAAATGTCGTAGCTCCATTGACTTCAATGGCCATATCTAAAATGGTTTCCTAACATGAGGCATGTGAGTGTTTTTTGGAGCCTAAATCTATTTCAAAATCAGATGCTACAGGTGAGCTGAACTTTCCTAGAAAACGTAAAAATGGCTCATCGGAAAGAGTGGATGCCAGTGAGAGTGGATAAACACCAGAATCTTGAAATCAGCGTGGGTGAGCTTACGCCTGGAGTTTCAAAGTCAGTTACTGGACAGTGCACCAATCCTGTGTCAAACTGGCTTCACTTCTGTAATTACTCTCTGAGTAGTACTCAATAGCACAGTTCACTGCCTCAGACATCAGGGTCTGTTCTGTGATGTTTTTGGAGAATTTCTTTAATAGTTTCTCTATCAACCCTGTTTAAATGAACCATTCTCTGTCATAGTGATACCTGCTGGTGCTTCTCTAGCTCAGGATCTTTTTGACTATACTACAGATATATTGGGCAGAAATTATGTGTAACAATAACCATCAGAATCTTGTCTAAGCCCTGATCCCACAAAGACATATGCACATGCTTAACTTTTAGCACGAGTAATTCTGTTGAGTTCAGTGGCACTACTCACACGCATTAAGCACATGTGTGTTTTACAGGATCAGGGCCTTAATGGGAATATTGTGAAATGAAAAGTGGAAGGTATAACTCCATTCTTGCATCTTTGTATTGTAGGAATCTCATTCTATGCATCCGAAGAAGTGGGCTGTAGCCCACGAAAGCTTATGCTCAAATAAATTTGTTAGTCTCTAAGGTGCCACAGGTACTCCTGTTCTTTTTGCGGATACAGACTAACACGGCTGCTACTCTGAAATTAGTAGCTACTGTTACATAACAAAAGGTGCGATATCCCTTACAGACAACAGGTACGCTAATAATACATTTTTGTCCTAATTATTAGTTCAATAGATTTTAACAGTTTAGGTTGAACTCTTAATTATTTGAAGAATTTCTTGTATTTATATGCTCTTCCTACAGGGAAAAAGAGCAGTGCAAAGTTTCCCATTCTGCCTCATTAATGAGACTTAGGCCTGGTCTACACTACGACTTTAATTCGGATTTAGCTGCGTTAATCCGAATTAACCCTTCACCCGTCCACACTACAGAGCCAGTTAATTCGAATTAAAGGGCACTTAAAATCGATTTCTGTACTCCACCTCGACGAGCGGAGTAGGGCCTAAATCGATTTTGTTAATTCGAATTAGGGTTAGTGTGGCCGCACACTACCGAATTAATGTGGTTAAAAACCGAATTAATGTGCTTAGTGTGGCCGCGCACAATCGAATTTATACAACCTGTTTCCCAAATTCGAATTATCTAAATTCGGATTAATCCTGTAGTGTAGACATACCCCTAGTTTTAAATTTGACCCAGGATTTAATTTTTGGGCCAAACCAAGATTTTCTAACCTGAAAGCTCTAGATGAATATTGCCACATTTTTTATTTTTAAAATTCCAGTGAAAACAGTTGCTCTTAAACATGTTAACATTTATCTGCATTGTTTGAAACCCTATAAATGCAACACACAGCATCTCAAAGTGAAATGGACTTCATTGATTTGTTTTGTAAAAGAAATTGAGGCAATGAAGAGAGAAAAAACTAATAAGCAAATTGGATTTAAAAATTCTTTCACTTTTAATCATCAAAGGTTACAAAGGTACAGAATTCTATCTGTTTACAATACATCATTTTTAAGTTGACAGTATCCCTTTAATATGCATCTTCCATGATTTGGAGGGACTGCTGGGTATTTTAGCCTCTGGCCAAATTCTCCCTGATCTACACTAGATGCAGGAAGAGAGTTTGGGGGCAAAAGCATCTTCAATCCACCTTTGATCTTTTTACATTCTCATTTCCCTGGTGTAAATTAGAGCAGTCTCGGAGCTGCTCTAATCTATGCTCTGCTGCAGCATCCCCAGACAGTCCATTCCACATCTGAGAATAGCCAGAGATCGTTCTAGCCACACCCCACTATCTACACCAGAGAGAGTAAGGTGGGAGAGCAGAGGGAGGGCACAGTGCTATCCGAGGACTCTCTTTAAAATTAAGGCTAGTTCCCATAAGCCATTTCTGCTGGGTTTACAACCCCTTTGTTGCCAGAGTGGCATAAATGGGCCACATGGAAGACAGAACTTAGTCCCATTCAGTTCTCGGCCTCTGAGCCTGCTGCTAAGGGTGCTAATTGTGATAGGGCCTTGACAATCAGCTCATTTTACATACTAAAAGGCTCTTTCCATTACTAATCTCGGGAGTCATCCCATCCATTCTCTCTCTCCTCTTAAAGAAGCCTGTTCTCTCACATGAATGCAATGCAGTACTTCACATGAGAGACCTTTTTATCTCCCTCTTTACTTGTGAAATGGGTGCACTTTACTTAATAGCAGTAGCAGCCTTTACAATGGAAGGAACACTTTAGAAAAAGAAAAAAATTGCTATCTATTTATAATGCATAGAAGTGCTCAAGCCAGATGCTGAGAATTCCATGGTAGATTTGCTGTTGACTTGCATGGTTCAGGTTCTAAGTTTTGGAGTGAAACTTGTACATTTGGATGTAGATGATAAACCTCCCCCCACCTCAGAACAATGCATTTATTTCATAGTCAGTATTGCTTTCAAAAGCCTTCTTAGAACTGAAAAGTGATTGCTAAAATGGCACCACGTTATTCATCAGTTCTGCTCACTGTGTGTAGTCAATGGTATCTGTTTGCAATACTTTTTACTCCTGTTAGCCTTGCAGAGCCAACACAACTGAGAGTGGTAGCTGGATTCTGTTCCTTCCTTCGCACCATCAACAAAATTGTTTGCGAAGGTCAGTTTCACCTGTGTGCAGCCATGGAAGGCAATAGGGTTACATTAATCTTGCTGTTGATGCGAGATTTTGGCACAGCATTTAAAAAAAAATTTTTTTTAGTAAATTTCACAGCAGAGGTGCAGGGGAAAAAACAATAAGTCACGGACAGTTTTTGGGTGGGGAGGTTCACAGTGTAATCACGCCGCAGCAGCAGCTCCGGTTTGTGCAGGGCTGGGCCCAGCTCCCCACTCTGGGCACACCTGGTGCCACTGAGGTGTGGTGAGTCTGCCCCCCACCTCCATCTTGGGCCTTGGCTACACTGGCGCTATACAGCGTTGCAACTTGCTTCGCTCAGGGGTGGGAAAATGCCCCCCCCCCCCAGAGTATAGCGCTGTAAAGCGCCAGTGTAATCCGAGCCTGCAGCGCTGCACGCTCGCTCGCAGTGCTGCAAGCTATTCCCCTCAGAGAGGTGGAGTACATACAGCGCTGCAAGAGCTCTCTCGCAGCGCTAGTGGCGCGACTACACTCGCGCTTCACAGCGCTGCCGCGGCAGCGCTGTGAAGTCCCGAGTGTAGCCAAGGACTTATGAGCCAAACCTAAGTGGTAATGCAACCATATATGCCAGGTTGCAATGCCTGGAGCAGGGTGCCGGGACCAGCCTCACCGGAGAAGAGCTGCTACTGCGAGTTGAATGCATGGCGGATTCATCATGGACTTTATTCAGATACGAGTACATGATTACCACGAACACCATGACGTCGGTGCCAAAATTGTAGCCTTAGGCCTTGGCTACACTTGCAGATGTACAGCGCTGTGAGTTAAACCTGACTTCATGCAGCTGAGTAGGGAAAGCGCTGCAGTCTGTCCACACTGACAGCTGCCCAGCGCACTGTCGTGGCCACATTTGCGGCAATTGCAGCGCTATTGGGAGCGGTGCATTATGGGCAGCTATCCCACAGAGCACCTCTTCCCATTCTGGCGCCGTGGGAAGGGGGCGTGGGTGCGGGGCATTCTGGGTCCTGTCCCAACGCCCCGTGATGCATCGCTTCGCATCCCAGAAATCCCTTTGTTTCCGTCCACCTTTGGCGCCATCTTTCAACGGTTTCTGTGCAGCGCAATCTGTCTGCGGGAAATGGAGCCCGAACTGCTGAGGCGTATGCTGACTTATCTCGCCAGCACGTCACGTTTGGCTGTCGAACTATTCCTTAAGATCCAAAGTGACAGTGAGAGTGAGGAGTCCGACGATGCTATCGAGCCGCGTAACACGTATGACACGAAATTGCTTGTGGCATTCACGGACATGCTCAGCACCATGGAACGCCGCTTTTGGGCTTGGGAAACAAGCACCGAGTGGTGGGATCACATCGTCATGGAAGTCTGGGATGACAAGCAGTGGCTGCAGAACTTTCGGATGAGAAAAGCCACTTTCATGGGACTGTGTGAGAGCTTGCCCCCACGCTGCGGCACAAGGACACGAGATTGAGAGCTGCCCTGCCAGTGGAGAAGCGGGTGGCTATTGCAATCTGGAAGCTGGCAACTCCAGACAGCTACCGGTCGGTCGCAAACCAGTTTGGAGTGGGAAAGTCGACCGTTGGAATCGTGTTGATGCAAGTTTGCAAGGCCATTAATCGCATCCTACTTAGAAGAACCGTGACTCTGGGTAACGTGCAGGAAATAGTGGATGGCTTTGCACAAATGGGGTTCCCTAACTGTGGAGGGGCGATAGATGGGACGCACATTCCTATTCTGGCACCACCCCATCTAGGATCCGAGTACGTTAATTGGAAGGGGTATTTCTCTATGATTCTCCAGGCGCTTGTGGATGACCGTGGGCGTTTCATTGACATTAACACAGGCGGCCCGGAAAGGTGCATGACGCACGCATCTTTCGGAACACTTGGCTGTTCAGGAAGATGCAGACCGGGACTTTTTTCCCAGAGCGGAAGATCACGGTAGGGGAAGTTGAAATGCCGATTGTGATCCTTGGAGATCCTGCTTACCCGTTAATGCCGTGGCTCATGAAACCCTATACAGGGAGCCTTGACAGCAACAAGGAACGGTTCAACTACAGGCTGAGCCGGTGCCGAATGACTGTGGAGTGTGCCTTTGGCCGTTTAAAGGGCCGCTGGCGATCTCTGTATGGGAAGCTGGACTTGGCCGAAAACAGCATCCCCGCGGTTATATCCGCGAGCTGTGCTCTCCATAATATTTGTGAAGGGAAGGGTGAAGGCTTCACTCAGGCATGGACCTCCGAGGTTCAACACCTGGAGGCTGAATTTGCACAGCCAGAGAGCAGGGCTATTACAGGGGCCCAGTGCGGGGCTGCAAGGATTAGGGATGCCTCGAGGGAGCAATTTGAGGCTGAAAACCAGCAGTGATATCTGGTGCCCTGCACGGGAGTGAAGTGCAGTAGTTCCAATCTTTAGGAATCAGTATTTGCTAAGCAGACAAGCAGACTTGCAGTGCCTGTTTATTTCCTGGGCTGAGGAATCTTTTACTTTATGCAACAATAAAGAATGTTTTCAAAGCCAAAAAATCCATTTATTGAAAAAAAAATATTTATTGAAAAGAAACAAGGGGGTGGAGTGGGGAATGGTACAATCACAGTTTCACGTATGTCCTGTCTGGTGTACTGTGCTGTGAGTGCTGCACTTCAGGATAGCTATACTGCATGGTGATGGGGGTTGAGTGCAGAAGGTAAGGGTCGTGGTTTTCAGGGCTGAGTGGTGAAGATACTGGTGTTGGAGGCAGCGGGTGGCGTGAAGAACACGGAAGTTGGGGAAAGTGGGTTGGAAGTGACAGTGGGGCACAATGGAAAGAGTTTTGGGACAAGGGCTGTGGGGGGGTGGCGTTTGCGGTACTGCTCCTCTTTCTGCCTGGCTACGAGCTCCTGGATAGCGTCTGCTTGGCACTCCAGGATGCTTATGAGCCTATCAGTGCTTTGCTGCCAGTGCTCCGTGCTTTGCTGCCGGTGCGCTGCGTTTTCCTGGCGGATCCTGTTTTCTCTCTCCCTCCAGTTCTGTGCTTTCTCATTCTCTTTAATAGATTGCCGCATCACTTCTTGCAGCATGTCTTCTTCACTTTTTCGCGGTCTCTTCCTGAGTCTTTGCAGTCTCTGAGCAGGCGATAAGAGGGACGGCTGAGGTCTCAAGGTTGATGCTGCTGTATAGGCAAAATGCAACGTTTAAGAGAGGCAGCATTGTTTATACCAGACAGAGTAATGATTTCCCCCACACTTAAGGAGTAGAAAACACACAGGGTCTACACAATTGCATAATTTTCCCGTCCGAAACAGAGCACACACATCCCACGGGAGCCTCAAAATGGTGAGTAAGGGGGACTGATTGTTTCAGGGCTGCACTGTCCTCTGGGTTTCTGTGCCTTGGGGAGAGCCAACAGCTTCAGGGGGCAGCTGCACTGAACACTGTCCCAACATTTTCCACAGGAGTTCGTCCTGGACGATATCTCGCTGCTGAGGGTGACCTGGGAAGCAAGGGAGGGTCTTCTACTGTAATGCGGCTTCCGCCCTGGCCCATATGCAGCTTGCCTGTGTGCAGCAATGGTCCCCCCGCCCCTCGCGGCACAGTGGCGCGGGCACGTTAGCCTGGCTGGGACAAGGACCACGGTGGCTCTCCTGATAAACCTGCGCAAGCGCATTGCACATGTTCTGGATGAGACATTCGACTAGATTACCGAGGCCGATTACTGCGATGTGATAAACCACATCAATGCACTATTCCCCATCGAGGCATGCATGCCTAACCCCCCTCTCCCAAAGAGCCCGCACCGAAAAAATTCCTTCCCGAAAAAAAACCCGCTTACCGGGAACCTGCTCTTCTGTTTGTCCTCCACCAAGTACTGGCCGCTGCGACTGGCTACCTTCCTCCTGGCTCGAGAAGAGCTCCTGGCTGCATGGCTCCAGGGATTTCGGGGTGTCTCCATCCGGCCCACCACCATCACTCCCGTTTTCCTCCTCCTCCTCCTCTTCCTCCTTTCCCCCCCCCCCCCACACCGGCTCTGAAGTGTCCATGGTGGTGCTCGGAGTGGAGGTGGGGTTAACCCCAAGTATCGCATCCAGCTCTTTGTAGAATCGGCAGGTCGCGGGGGGAGCACTCGAGCGGCCGTTTGCATCGCGGGCTTTGCGGTAGGCACTCCGCAGCTCCTTCACTTTAATCCTGCACTGCAGGGCATCCCGGTCATGGCCCCTTTCCATCATGTCCTTTGATACCTTCCCAAAGGTATCGTAATTCCTATGGCTGGAGCACAGCTGGGACTGTACAGCTTCCTCCCCCCAAACACTGATGAGGTCCAGCAACTCGCCATTGCTCCATGCTGGGGCTCGCTTGGTGCGTGGAGGCATGGTCACGTGGAAAGATTCGCTGATAGCACTCCACACCACGCCGGGCTGAGCAAACAGGAAGGGGATTTTTAAAATTCCCGGGGAATGTAAAGGGTGGGTCACATGGTTGGTTACCTGAGGCCAGGGCAGTAGAGTTTGAACTGATGACCGGAGTGGCTAGAACAGACATTGTGGGATACTGCCGAATAATTCTGGAGGCCATTCACAGTGCATTGGGCGGCCACACTGGCGCCGCAGCATTGCAGCGGCAGCGCAATACTCGCTATTCTTCTCAGGGAGGTGGAGAACATGCAGCGCTGCAACCACGGAGATACAGCGCTGCAAATGCCTTGCCAGTTTGGACGGGGAGTGAGTTACAGCGCTGGGGGCGGCTTTACAGCGCTGTAACTCGCAAGTGTAGCCAAGGCCTTAGTCAGAGCCAGTGTAGCTTTGACATGTTATAGAAGCCTGCGTTGCTGTTGACACAGCAGTGTGTTGCAGTCCTGCTGTGGGAGCCTGCTGGTGACATTCATATGGAAAATAGTGGCAGCTTTAATACATGCATGTATATGAACATATCCAGAACTGCAGAGCTACCTCTGTTGAACCTGACATCACAGGCCTGAACACTGCAATGAGTTCTGTGTGGGTGGCCCCAGCACATGCATGGATCCCTATTGATAGGCCCTGATGGGGCTCCACGTGGGTGCAGGAGTCTGACTGCAGAGAGCTGGCTGTAGAGCTGTGGTCAGGAGTAGTAAGAAACCTGTGGCTGGGTTGGATAAAGCTAACATTCCACTGTGGCTAGCATCTGTTAAATAGTGTGATGATTTTCTTTACGTAATTTCCTTTTCTTGGGATAGCAGGAGGAAATACACATAGTCACTAATAAGTACCGAATGTGTTGGTGGGGGAGGAGCAGGGGTTAGCGTGAGTCTCTTAGTCTATCATGGATCAGGTAAAGAGGAAAACAAAGTGATTCTGATTTATTTTTTTTTCTTCTGCAAAAATTTTGAAAATGGATGGACACCACCCAGTACCCTCTGGCAGAATTTGCGGTTGTCACTTTCACTTTTTGATTTATTGTCTGTCAGGCTACATTGTATGTTCAAATAATTTTTTTCATTTGTAACAGCTTCTGACAGCTCTGAACTGATCCTGATCTGACATTGGGCAGTCAGCCTTAAAAACATACTTTTATTTACAGGATTTTATTGGTGGTGCCTGAAATTGGGTGCTCAAAGTAGCGTTTTTCTTGTTTAATTTGGTGAGCAGGTATGTTGTTTTTGTATGCAGCAGGTAGAATTGCTAAAATTTAAGAATAAGGATGCTCTTGTGGTTAAGGAACTGGAGTGGTGCTTAGAAGACTTGGGTTCAATTCCTGGCTCTGTCACAAACTTACTTTTTGACCTTGGGCAAGTCACTTAATATTTCTGTGCCTTAGTTAACCATTTTTGAAATGGTTATAATAATATTCCCTTTGTCTATTTAGATTGTAAAGCTGGCAAAAACAGAGAGAGAGAAAAGACCTTGCAGAAAAGGGGCCTCAAGGTGCTACTGTAATACAGATTCTAAAGAATAGTAGTAATACTAATTCATAAAACAGGATTATATGTACCAAAGCGATTGGCACCTTAGATATTCTTCTTGCTAGCTTAATAACCAAATAATTAAAGCAAGTTTTGTAGCTATGCAGAAATATATAGTACAATTCTTAATGCATTCACAAAGCTAAGGCTGTGCTTTGTAAACCTGAAGAAGCCAAACACGCTGCAGACAAGTTAATTTTTTTAGTTGGACATTTACTGTGCCATAAATTGAAGTTTTATGTAGCAATTATGCCACAATAACTAGATAAATTCCAAAACCTATTACTGTTCTTTGTCTTTTATTGATGAGGTCAACAAGGATGTAATTGTGTTTAAACTTTAATGCTTTTTGCTTTATATAACTCATGGTAGAGAGTATAATAAGCTTATGTGTTGAGGTGGCGGGTCGGGGGGGGGCATAAATAGAGATGGGCCTGAGTTGCAAATTCAGATCCAGACTCAAGTCCAGATTTTAAACTCTTTCATGCCTGAACCTCTAACCTTTGGTTGTGCAGATCAAGATTGGGCCTATCGCGTGTTAGATCTTAAACCGTTTTTATGATGTTGGAGGCAGGAGGGCCAAAATCTGACTTGTAATGCAAAGCTGGTAACAGCCTTAATTATGAACTCACTACTATCACTCTAGAATGTATCATGCAAAAGAAAAAATCGAGTTATATGTGCTCTTTATTCGTATTAAAGAAGCTATTGTTTATATTCTGGTGATTTCAGATGATACAAATTTACTTTGTGAATGATTGTGAGCTGCCTGCATATTTTGGAAGCAAACTGTTCCTTTCTTAGGTGAATGAGACCACCTTCTCTGTGGTTCCTTGGGTATTGGATACTGTCAGAGTCAAGATATTAGACTTGATGGCTCATTGTTCTAAGGAAAATACACAGTCACATACTTCCCTCTGCCCCCAAACTCATGTCAGCAGTGATGGCAGAGATGCAATGACTTCACAGCAAGCTCCTTGCTGGTCCCAAAGACTGGGGAAACCGTTCTGTACGGGAAATGTGCTGTTGAGGCTCTGTGGATGCAAAAGGGGGTATCCAGAGGCAGCCATTGTTTTGGGGACTGCCCCTATAGAAATCCGTAGGGGTTATGGGTGTAAAATAATGGTGCGGGAGGGCTGGGGTCCATTCAGGTATAGGAATGGGCTCCAGGACCATACTACTGTCGGGGCTGGGGAAGACAAGAACCATCATAAAGGTACAAGGTCTCTTGGTGGATGGTGTTGGCTTGTGCTGGACTGAGAACATGACCCCTTTTCCTGTTTTGGTTGGGTGCAAAAACTAGCACCTTCAGCAAATGATTTGAAGGAAGTTCTATGAATGCGACCTTGCCATGTTTCCTGTGTGTTTTCCCTGGAGGGAGGTCAAGTTAGCTTTCAGTTCATAAATAGATCAATAAATTAAACCTTGCCAGAATTAGCAACCCGGGGCAAGATCACATATTGCCTGTCCAGGAACAGGAGGAGATGCTATTTGGGAGGTATAGAATCCCATAGGAAGAAGGCCAGCAAAGGAATGAGGATAAAGATGCAGTCCACTGTAATGCCATCTGGGAAGGGCAGGTTCTGGCATGAGCTCTCCACATGCTGCTGCCTGTTAGGTGGAGTCTGCATCTGTTGCAGCTGAGATTATTTTAAACCTCTAATGGTAGAGGGTGATCACTACCATGACACGTTCCTTTCTTTATTATAGGTAGTGGCATGTGCTGGAGGGATCTGCAGTGTGACTGACATTCCGTGGTGCTTCCTCTTTATTTTCTTCACACAGGAGAGGAGGTGAGTGGGTGGAGGTTACCTGAGATATCTGGTTGGAGGCAGAACATGATTTATTAGTGTTCATTTGGCTGAATGGATACACAGCATATATATTATTTAGAAATTTGCAAAATAGAGTTCTGTTGTATTTTAAAGGCCACTAGCAATCAACTCTGTTGACATAAAATCTTGGCACATTGATACCTACATTAAGTTTATAATGTGTGTCCTATTTATAGTGCATTTATTATATAGCCAACTTGTCTAGTACAGATTTAGTAAGACAATGTGTATAAATAGTATTGACATCTAACGGACGGGTATAAAGTTAATGTAGGATTTAACTCTGGATACCATGTGTTCTGTAGATCTACTGGACCAAATTTATGGAATCACACGGATTTAATCTGGTCTGTTCTTTCTATATCACACTTAATAATGACCACTCATTTCACAGAGTATTTATAACTTGAATGTTTCTTTTGCATTAGTACAATATTTCTAAGTTGTGCGGTGTGTTTGTTTTATTACGTGCATCTTCCATTTCTGTTCCCCAGAATTGATAATGGTATTCTGCAACTAGACAGTCAAAAAAAAAAAAAAAGAAAGTGGGTGCTGATTCCTTCAGTCTTGATGCTGTGAAATCTACTTCTTGATTTCTCCACAGCAAAGGGGGCTAGCATGGCAGTGCTATACTTCATCACATTAAGGATGAAAAATTATGTGTCCTAGACAGTTTACAGACATAAAAACACAAGTTCATGTCCTGAAGAATTTACAGTCTAAAGCACTGATCCAGCAAAGCATTTAAACTTGTACTTAATTTTAAACACAAGTGTAGCCCCATTGACATTGAATGGGACAACTCCCATATGTAAAATTAAGCACATGTGCAAGTGCTTTGCTGGATCAGGGCCTGAGTGGTCAAAGGGAAGAGGAGAGGCATACAAACTGCAACAGGCTAGAATAGCATCTGCAGAGTGAGGGGGAGCAAGGACCAAGCAGAGTGAGGGGGAGCAAGCTAGTCTGCTTACCTGCTAGCTTAACCCGCAGGCAATCTAACAAGCGCAACTGGGCCCCATTTGAGCTACCTGATTGGCTGAGGGGATTAGCAGATCTGCTCTTAAGATCAGCAGCAGGGTACTGGCTGCTCAAAGCATTTGCCCACATCTACGATAGTTCCTGCACCTGCTTGTTCCCACCTGTGCTCGTCTTGGTCCCGGTCCCAGTCCCACTCCTGCTGTGCCTCACTCCAGGTGACCCTGTTCCAAACCTCTACTCTGATTCCTGACTTTGGATCCAGGATCTGGTGTCTGACTCTGGTTCTGACCCTTGGCTCTGACACCAGCTGTGACTCTTGGTTTTGGCACCTGGCTACTGACTCCTGCTCTGCCCGGTAGGCCTGACCATCCTCGTCCCAGTCCCTAAGAGTTTAAGCAGCCTACCAAAAGGAACCCATCAGGAGAGAAGGGGCTCCATTCTCTGCGGGCATGGGTCTCACCAAAGCAAACATCTCCCTGTCGGAAATGGTGTGCACTGTACAAAACTTGCAGGGTCACGTTGCTGCCCGACAGCTCCAACCCCGAACCAAAGATTCCACTGCCAGATAAATTCAACAATGACCGTGGCAAATTTTGTGGAGTCCTACATCAGGGTCGACTTCTGTTTCTTTTGTAACCACAAGCATTCCCCACCAACCAAGCTCAACTAGGACTTACCATCATCTTGCTGACTGGGAAGGCCCTGGTCAGGGCTCCCTGCTGGAGAAATCTAGCCCGCTCCTGGTCCTGGAAACTTTGTGCAACTCTGGCGGTAATCTTTGATGACCTGAACTGCACATGCACAGCAAAGGCTGTGCTTGAAGCATCATGGCAGGGGCAAGCTTATCCATTGCCAAATTCGCTGCAGAATTTCGACACCTGGTAGAGGACACTGAGTGGAAGGAGGCTGCGCAGCATTACGACTTCTGGCTTGGCCTCCATGAAGCAATCAAAGACTAGCTGGTGCAGGTGTTGTCCCCACCTGGCCTGGATGATCTAATTGAGCTGTGTATTAAGATCGATAACTGTCTGACAGAGTGCTGCTGAGAGCGAAACTTAGCCTCCTGTGCGTTGCCGGTTTCCCAGACCCCAGCTCACCAACTGGCTTTGCCCCCCCAGACTGAGCCCATGTAAATCAGCCCTGGCTTTCTGATGCTGAGAAAAATTGATGTCTGTACTGTGGAGAACCTGGACACTTTTCATCGGGCCGTCTCGCAAAGGCTTGACCTGCGTCTCGGCTGGGAAAACATCAAGTCCCAGGCCCATTAGAGGGGACTGGGCTGGGTTGGTATTCTTCTCCTTCTCCTAACTGCAGTATCCAATTTTGAGATTTGTCTGCTGGTACTCTAGCATTGGTTAACCAGAACCCAAGACATCTCTGACTTTCCCTGTAACTTCTATACCCCACCATGTCTCAGGTCCACCTGGAAGCACTGGTGGTTTTGGGTGCCTCCGGTAATTTAATGGACTTGGAGTTTGTGCAAGCGCACATGATTGCCATCCAGCGAAAAAGCTCTCCTGACTTGGTGGACTCTGTTGATGGGTCACTCCTCTTGTTGGGCCCCACCAGACTGCCCCCTTGGAGGTCACCATCCTCCAGGGTCATCAAAAAACCCTTCAGTTTGGGCTCATTCAAGCCCCACTCTCTCTGGTTATTCTCAGTGTGGCCTAGCTGGCTGCTTGTTCACAATTTGCATATCTGTTAGCAGGCACGCACAGTACATTTCAACTCCCTGTGTCACAGGCCCAAGGATTCCCTCCCTCAGGGGGTCCCATGGGGAGGCAGATCAGCATTGTATGTTGCTAATGCGGTTGCAAGCATCGAAAGGCATTTCGGGGAAGGGTCAAAGGTGTAAATGAGGGTGGAATAAAAAATTGCTTTGCAGGTCACGAGACGCCAGAGCCAGGAAGAAGGAAGAAAGCAAAAAATGGGTTAACTCCACGCTCCTGCTAGGCCCAAAAATAAGATGCTGACTCCAGCCCGCTCAAGGCCACAACACACATCTGACTCTCGGCTGCCTGCCAAGAAAGAGGGGGGCCCAGAATTCACCACCTGGCCGTAAGAAAGGGAGATGAAATTCAGCTGAACAGACCTAAAGAGGCAGCCCATAACAAGCAAAACAAGTAAAGGCCAGCACAGAGGAAAACAAAGAGGACAACAAAGTCTAGCCGGTGTGTTTTGGAAAAGTTAAGGAGACCACAGAGAGCCGGTTTTGACAGGTACAAAGAACACCAGAAACAGAGGTGGTGGAATGAAACACCCCCAAAGAAACCCTGGACTTAAAAACTCTTCTGAGAGCTGGAGTAATTCGGAGATTACAGCGAACCCCGGACAACCTGGGCCCAGGACAGAACTCCCATCCACGCTTCGCCCTCTTCTTCTTACGTTACACCCAGGCTTGGCCAGCCTCAGGTGGAGCGTGTGTGAGTATAAAAGTGGGTTAGGGCTTGAGGCACTAACGCTTTCTTCCTTCCTCTGAGTGACATGGGAAGCACCCATCACTCTCTGCTGTTGTTTTATTATTTTATTAATAAAGCTTTAAAATTTAGACCTTGGTGTGCTCCTCCATCTCCTCCCCAAAAAATCCTGTGGCCTCAGCCTGGTCACCTGATGCCCCTGGCAAATTGGTAACAGAAATCTGTCACACCTGCATTGTCGGCAATCTTGTCTCCCAAAGCCCAGCTATGGGCCAAAAGCCCACTGTGGTTTAGTCTGCCTCCTCAGAGAATGTAAGTCTGAGGCTGTTAGGTCACAGGGAATCTCAGAACCCCCTGTGTCACCACCTACTACTTCTGTGATACCTGCTAAATACCAAGAATTTGTGGATACACTCAGTAAGAAGAATGTAGACACTTTGCCCCATTAACCTTTAGCTGGGAGCTGAGATCCATTTTGGTGGCATCTACTTCCTCTCTGAGCCTGAGCTATAGGCGCATTTATCAACACAATTGTCCTGCAAATTGAGTTTCTTTGAAGATAACACTGTCAGACGGATTTTCTGGGAAGCCTACACTTGCTAGGAAGAATTTCTGGGGAAACCACAATTGTCAGATACATTTTCTAGCAAGGCCCACACTTGACAGATGTTGCTGGGGCAAAGACTCGCTGTTACATTGCACGTGCAGATTGCCTGTTTGAATGCATAGATTATTTGGATTTTGTTGAATCACACATGGCATAACAGAGTAAGGGACGGATGTTTCTCAGGGAGCTGGATACAGAAATGGTGAAACCACTCGTGCAGGAAAGGAACACAGCAGTCTTGCTTTGGCTTCTAGGGAAGCAGCGTCTTGTATGCTCGGTATTAACAAACAGGGCAGATATTTCATCTGTACCAGAGAACAAGACAGAAAAACACACCAAAAAGGTACAAAGTGTGAACACTTTGTATGTTCTGAACATATCATCTGTTTGCTCCATTTGTTCAAAGTAGTAGGCCATTTTACTGCCACTTTACTGTGTTTGTGCCTTTTTATATTGTTCATAGTTTTATAGTTTACTGGTTACAATAAAATCAATTTTAAATGCATCCCATGTGGGGTATTTTCCAATTTTGAAATATGGGGGGTGGTGTCTCCCAAGACCCCAATACGTAAATAGTTGGGTGATTTATGGTCCAATATTAGGGTTAACACAGCCAATTTTGTTAACGGGGCAATAGATGGCAACCACTCATTCCTTGTTGCCTGATGACCCGGTTGCTTCTCAGATCCTCCAGGCTTTGGATGGTGCCAGTATCCAACCTGTCACCGAGTTCAGATTACAGGATGATGTCCTCTACCATAAAGGCCGTATTTATATCCTGGAGGGACAGCTTAGGCTTCCAGTCCTAAAGCTATGCTCTGATATATACCAGTTGCTAGTTACTTCGGCCACATCAAGACTTGGAATTTGGTGTCAAGAACTTTCTGGTGGCTGGGCCTGTGCACCTCTGTCAAAAAATATATAAAATCGTGCAAACTCTGTGCCCAAACCACAAGCCCATGCTCAAGACCATTCTGTCTTCTCCAGCCACTGCTTGTGTCATCTCAGCAATGGGTGTCATGTCCATGGACTTCATTGTGGAACTGCCTCGCTGTCAGGCGCACACAACGATTTTAGTGGTGGCTGATCTTTTCATTAAGATGGCACACTTTGTCCTGTGCTGCACCATCACTACTGCCCCAGAAATGGCTTGCCTTTTCCTAGAGAACGTTTTTCGTTGTCATAGATAGCTAAGACGCATCATGTCAGACGGGGGCTCTCAGGTCATCTCCCATTTCTGGTGGGAGTTTCCAAGGCTTTTAGGCATAGAATCCCTCATCTCGTCTGCACATCATCTGCACACCAATGGGCAAATGGAACAGGTCAACCAGATCCTTGAGTAGTTCCTTAGTTCAAAAAGCAGTGATGACCAAGAAAACTGAGTTTCCCCGCTTCCCTCTGCGGAATTTGTGTATAATAATACTGCACACGTCTCCACCCTACAAAGCCCCTTTTTTGCCAACTATGGGTTTCATCCTCAGTTTCAGTCTAACATCCCTGAGAATCTCTGGTACAGCTGACATCTGCTAAGGAGGCTTACAAGCACCCTGGTGACCAGTGCCACCAGGCCACCCCCAACCTTGTCATAAGGGATGAAGTTTGGCTGTCCACTCAGAATCTTAGGTCAGCATGCCCATCAGCTAAGTTAGACCACCAATATCTCTGTCCATTTCAGATTCTGGAATGGGACAGTCCAATGGCATTCAGATTCCAGTTCCCTGCGTCCCTCAGGATTTAACCAGTGTTCTATGTCTCTCTCCAGAAGCCTTACACCAAGAATCCTTTTCCGACCCGATCGACCAGGTCATCCTTTCCTGTCACTGCCCAGGATCAGGAGGAATATTTATTTTGGCAAATGGTTGATTCCCAGCATGTTAGAGGAAAACCCCTGCACTTAGTGGCCTGGGAGGGTAATGGTCTGGACAAACTATCCTGGGAACCAATGGAAAATGTTCATGCCCCGGACCTGCTGCACAAGTTTCACTAAACCTGTCCTGATAAGTCCAGTCCTGGGGCCTCTGGGAGGTGCCCTCGGAGGAGGTGCCTCTGCTTGTGAGTAATCCATGTTGACAAAACAGAGCAGCCCTGGGCATCTTCTTTCTCTGGGTCTTGATTCTTGATAGTTTTTCAGCTGCTGGACTGTGGACTCCTTGTTTATCTTGTGTTTTTTTGTTATCTTGCCTCTGTCTTGTTCATTTCCCTGCTGTGTTTTTTTTGCTTTTTGGAATTACATGGCATATTTGCATTTTTTGTCTGAGACAGTGTATTCTTTGCTTTCTGATGCTGATACTCAGTGACTAGTTACCTTTCACTGTAATCGGGCTGGTGTGAAGTTGTACTTGTTTCTGTTTGATGTAGACGTGCATCCTAATTTAGAGGAAAATGTCAGTGCATGAAGAGAGAGACTCTTTCAGATTGTGGAAGGGAGATTGTAATCTCGTGGTGTAAATCAGAAGAAATTCAACTGAAATGAATGTGGTTACATTTTTGTATAACTGCGGGGATGGGAGAATCTGCTCCACCATCAAGCCCTTTATTTCTATATTTTTCAGCTACTGTATCAATCTCCTATCTCAAATGTAAGCAATTTGCTTCTTTTCTCTGGCTCTTCCGTTCTGTTTTTGGATATTGCATGTTCACCTTTCCTCCACACACTCGGTGTTTGGGTGTGGGTTGTACTTCTCTCTTGCTTTCTCCTCTTTTCCTATGCGTCCGTTTCTCAACCACTTTATTTCAGTCTCATCTCATCCCTTTTTATGCCTGAAATCCCCACTGGCCCTCAGAGTAGAAAATAAAGTTGACAATCTGTCTCAACCACAAAGTCTTAGTTTTTCTTTTAATAAAAAAAAAAAATTTTACAAGAGGAAAAGTGAAGTGTTCTGCAATTTTTACTCTTCCCTTCTAAAGAGTCTTCCTGATCACCACCTAGTAGCCGAAATGTTTTTGCCAACTTTATTTTTGCCCTGTTTGTGGCTTTGATTACTTGACTCACACACATTCAGAACCTTATTTGCTTGTACCGCCATGGAACTGTGTAATCTTGATTTCGTAACCAGTTGATGTTCTTGGTTCTGTCGTACAATATTTTGGCTCATCCTTTCAAAACACACTTGGAAGTGTCTTCCTCTCCCCCAGCTCTTGGCTGTGTCGTGAAATTTTGAAAAGAGATATAGATAGTCAGTGACAGCTGAACTCCTCCTCACAGTCAACACTGAGTGCCTCTTCTTTAGTTGTTAGATGTCTTTTAAGAGTGAAAGGGGCTGGGGGGCATTTTGATGTTAAACAAGGATTGCTTGGTTCTTTGCATGAAATCAGCATCCATGGAAATAGAGATTAAAGACTGCAGGGGAAAAAAGTTCCTTTGAAGAAAAAATCATTTTTATTATTTTAGAGGAGAAAATTTTTGCTGGAGCAAGTTCCCCCCCCCCCTTTTTTTTCCCCTCAACAAACCTCGTGGCCCAAGCGTGTCTTCCCCCCCGAAGCCTGGGTTCACTCTTCCCCTCCCCCCAATGAGGTTCAGCTAGCTAGAACCCTGCCCCGCCCCACAAGAGGCTATTGCTGTTTGCTGCAACCCTGCTTGCCAGCACCCCCCTCCCATGTGAGCCCTTCTCCTCCCCCCCGCCACAAGGGGCTGGCATCTCCACTCGCCCCTCCCCACAAATTTCTCCACACCACACCCCCTTTCTTTTGACAAAAGTGGGCATTTGTTCTGTTTGCTCTTGCCAACTGATCAAATTGGCAAGAACAAATGGGACCAATGCCCACTTTTGCCAAAAAAGTTGGGACAGGGCTTAAAAAAGGGACTGTCCCAGCCAAAACGGGATATACGGTCACCGTATTCATAGGGGATGTTTTTGAGGGTTACTCCTGCGCCCCATATTTTAAAATTCTGCAAATGTTATTTGTCAAATAAATGTGGAGGCTCCAGCATGGCATTGGGGAGCTCCGGCCACTGGCTGCACATAGGTGGGAGATCACTGTGCAGCTCCGCTCCCCTCCCCCCCCCCAACTCCCTGGGACGTGGATTCAACAGTGAGGCTGCACCCAAGCCTGAAACTGCGCAAGGATTGGGCCTGCCCCAGAAACACCCCAGGGCCCTGCCCCTCCGTGCCAGGTACACCAGGTGTTGGTAGGCAGACTCAGCAAGGCAGGATCCAAGTGTGGAGGGGCTTGGTATGGGTTGAGAGGGTTCTGTGTGGGGCAATCTGGGTGCGGGCGGCTCAGTGGGGAATCCGGATGTGGGGGGGATCTGGGTGCAACAGTAATGGGACTCTGCAGGGGGTGTCCAAGTGAAGGTGGTTGGAGCTTGGGGGGGAGAGGTTGGGTGTGGGGGAGGTCCAGATGCCAGGGGAGTGGGGCTCAGTGGGGTGGAGATCCAGGTGCAGCTGGTTGGGGCTCGGTAGGGTGGGGATCTGGGTGTGGGTGGCTCGTCTGGGTGGTGGGTGGTCCAGCTGCAGGAGGAGTGGGGCTCGCCAGGGGGGTTTCTGGGTGTGGGGGGACCTGAGGCTCGGCGTGAAGATCTGGTATGGGGGGTCTGGATGCACATGGGTTGGGTGGATGGGGGAGCAGCTCCCTGTACAGTTGAGGAGTGATGGGTGCAGGAAGCGCGGGGAGGGGGGAGTTTGTAGAGCTTCTTACCACCGGGGAAGAAATCTGTGGGTGAGTCTGACCCAGCCCCGGATGCCGTGCAGGGGAAGAGGAAGTCCTATCCTCCCCAGCCCAGCCGGGACTAGCAGCTGAGCCCAGCGCAGGGTCGGAGCCGCCAGCCGGGTCTTCCCCAGTCCTGCCCCACAGTGATTTACCTCTCTGCTGGCTGCCTTAGGCACCTGAAACATACTGCTGGGGAGGGTTGCATGACTGCTGTTGTGGCTTCCCTTTGCTTCCACAACAGAAAGTTATTCTGCGCATGCACAGTGGTGCAGAATTTCCCCAGAAGTAAAGGGTGGAGCTCCACTACACTGATCCACCACTTATATAACCTAAAGCAGCCCCTAGGCTGCTGTAACTGAGGCCAGGGCCATGCTGGCACAGGATCAGGGAACTGTAACTGGCTTCCTGATTGCATCCTCCCCACCCGTTTTGAGAGGAGCTTGGGCACAGGAGCATGGAGCCAATGATCGTTTTTTATAAGGATATATCTAGTTTTGCTTATTCCTCACCTGGTCATATCCTCTGACATCATAATCCTTTACTGATATTTTTTTAAAAGGCCCCTTTGTGAAGTGGCTACTCCCAGAGTTTCCCAGACAGTACTGGAGAGTTCTAGGGCCTGCTTGTCCTCCCTTTTAATAACTTTCCACACTGCAAAATCTTTACATTTGGGGTGTTTTTGTGGTAGGTCTTATAAATACCATTCTCAGATGTGGATTCCATAGGTGTTATCCCTTAAAAACATCAATTTAAATATTTTAGAGCTGATTCTGCAACCTGTACACTGACTAACACTTACATATGTGAAAAAACCCTTAACTTCGATGGGACAGTAGATAGGAGTACGTTCTACTTAGCATAAGGGCTGCAGAATTGGGCACTTAGGCCCTGATTGATTTAAGCCCTTAAACCCATGTTTTGTTTTAAGCTATCGATTTTCCTCTGGGTTTTGTGCTGCTGCCCATCACTTGTAACATTGGATCACCTTCTGTGTAGAATGGCAATTGCAGAGTCTCTCGTGGACTTCTTGGAGTCTCTGCGTCTTCTCCGTTTTGGGGCTCTAGAAAGCTCTGCTTGGTTTGGGAGGAAGGAGGTTCTTTGCCTTTGCGACAGAGAGGTTGATGCTATGGAGGACTTTCTGGTTCTGGTGAAAAAGCTTTATCCAAAAGGAAGGCTTGCAGCATTTCCTTTCCTAAAGGTCTCAGCCTCGGGATTCCAATCTCAGTTCCATTTTAACTGCAAACCATTCTACAGAACAGTCACAGCTGAGGCTTTCCATGCGCAGGAAAATGTTTGCTGCAGGGCCGCCCAGAGGGAGGGGCAAGTGGGGCAATTTGCCCCAGGCCCCGCAGGGGCCCCCACGAGAATATAGTATTCTATAGTATTGCAACTTTTTTTTTAAGGAAGAGGCCCCCGAAATTGCTTTGCCCCCAGGCGGCCCTGGTTGGCTGTGGATCGCTTGCCACTCTCTCTGTGTGTTTGCTGGTTGCTCCTGCCAGATCTTTGCTTTGACACTCATCCTTAAGCCCACCCCTGCAATGTCTGTGTGATATGCACCAGTGTGATGTCCCAGATGATAGTAAGAAGGCTGCCTAAAGGCACGTGGTGGAATAGCCCTCCTGCCTGATACACCCTGTCTCTGGGTAAGTATATTGATACTTGCCATCATCGCCAATTAAAAACTGACTGCAAACTGGTTATCAATTGTAGTGGCAAGAAGTAGGAGTTCAAAGTCTGTGCAGAGTGAAAAATGAGCAGGAATGTCATGGCTTAAAAAACTGGGCACTAAACTACAATGGCTATTTTAGATTTCTCCAGCACACACCCAAGGGTCTCCAGACCATCGGTCCCAGGTCTCTTCTGAAGCTGGGTCTTCCACAGATTGTCCCAGCTTGCATTCTGCAGCATGTCCAGTGCAGGGAGATGTCCACTTTGAAAAATATATTAATTTGTTTATTTGAGGTAAATCAGATTTGGCCCAGAAATCTTGCTAATGTGACTGGCAGTGTTTTCTCCTGCATCTTCCACAGTGGGAGGGAGGGAGACGAGGGAGAACCAAAACCTAAATAAAATAAAAGCTGCACTAGGATCAATTTTCCTCATAATTTCCTTTTGTGCTCTGCTGAGACGTTGGAAAGGAACACCTGGGGAAAAGATCTGAACCTACAGCACATGCCTTCAACGCACCTCCACATAACTGTCGTTCCTGAGTGGTTGGGCAGTCATTTATTCAGCCCTAATACTGTTGCGTGAAAGCCTTCGTATTGCAGAAGAATGAGAATTTTTTGTTTTTTAATTCTTTCAGTCCTGATGATGCTGGTCCCTTTTCGATGGTTTGTTCTTGTCCCTGCTCCTTGCATCTGACTTTTTTGTTCTTTGCTTCTGAGGCTATTACTCATGTTCATGCAGAGAGCCGAGAGTTAATAGGAAATGAAGGCTGCAACTGTTCTCCCCATCATCTATCCGATATAGCGCATATATGAGGCTACATCATACCTTGGGTCCCGGGATAGTAACAGTCCTCCATATACACATATAGTTCTGTGTCATGATGTCTACAAGTAAATCTGGAGAGCAAGTTGCAGCGAAGACCCGTGCCTGCCAATAATGGGGGGGCACAGTGAGGGCAGCCAGTTTCAGCAGTGTTACTGAGCATGCTCAGTTCAAGCCCAGCAGCAAATCTGGGGAGGAGGGGAGTATGTGACCCCGCATCCTTCTCCCCCCACACCCATGTCACCTCTGGCAAGTTGTTTTATATATTTTATTTCTTTAGACTTTTATAAAAGGTACCAATTAATCATCTTGCGGTGCACAAAACTTAAGAGCCATCTTTTCCTTTCTTAATTACAAAATTTGGCATGAGGGCTCACAAAGTTGAACCCCTATTCAGGAAAGCTCTTGAACACCTACTTAACTTTGGACATGTACCTAAGTGCCAGTGACATCAGTGGGACTTAAGCACATATTTAATACTTAAAGTTAAGCACATGCTTAAGTGCTTTCCTGAATCAGGACCGTAGTGATGGGGGGGTTTTATTTTAGTATATTTCTCATATGGGCACCCAGATACAATGATAATGGGCATAGTATATCCTGTGTCACTTTGTAAAATACATTTGCTTTATTCTGTGCCCGACCTCTAACTTGTGGGATTTATTCTTTGTAGACACGTTCCCTGTTTAATATAGGGCCAGATTGTGCCCATTGAAAGAGGTGCATGGAGAAGTCCTCCACTTGTGGTTGCCAAACCCCCTGTGTGGAAAGAGGGTTGACTACCATCACAATCCCACCCTCCAGAACCCTTCAGAGGGCACACCGTGATGCTCAGGGCCTGCCAAGGAAAGGGTAAAGTTTGGGTGGGCCAGGGCAGGATGGAGCTGGTATGGGAAGACACCTATTGTTCCCTCTTTGACCGCATGGAAGTTGTCCAGCTGGTGTCTGTGCCCCAGGGGCACCCAGGGTAAAGTAAGGTAATGGGGTCCCTGTTAGCGTGCCTCCACTGGAGAAGAGGAGTCGGGGGTGGGGGGTGGCGCTGGGAGCCAGAGCCGCTGTGGAGGTACAGGATCTGAGCACAGATGGGCTTGGCCTCCTGTGAATCCCTGGGCTCTGCCAAGTTTGGGTATGGATTTTCCACAGGGAACAACCCCATCCCGCTCCTGCAAGGATGATGCAGGGGAATTTCCTCATGGAGTTTCCCTTGTAAAAGGTCCCCTCCCACAGCTCTTACTGCATGCTGGGACAGTCTGGGCCATACACTTATTTATTTATTTTTTTAAACGCTGTCTTTTCTCTAAGATCACAAGCAATCTGTTTCTGTCCTTAAAGAGTTTCCTTTTTTAATTTGGTGCATTTATTTTAACTTCACCCAGGCTAGAAATTCTGTATGTGTGACAGGACCCAACTCTGCTGCATCCCACTCCAGGCGGAATGCTCTGACCGTTCTGCAAGGCTTTAATAATGGGTCAGCCATCTGACACATGGAGCCGTTGTATTTAAATGAAATACATTGTAGGGCTGACTTGCGTCTGCATTTAGTAACATGGTTATTCTCGTAGGACTGTGTCCTGTGCATTAGCAAATCAACTCTGGAGAGGTTGGGAGGTACGCTACGACACCTACAATAATACTATTGATGTTCTGACATCAGTTTAATCTGCTTAAGGTAATATTTGCCCATGGCTTCGTGAGTTTCTTTTGTGCTCCGATCCACAGCCTCTAATTACAAATTGAATAAATAAAACAAGAAACTTTTAAAAATGGTTTCCCTTGTTGCTCTGCCTCAATGAATAAGCATAGGTCTGATCACCATTCCTTGCAAGTTTCTGGCTGGCAAGGGTGTGAAAGGGTTCTTGCTGACTATTGAACTGTACTTCTTGCATATGACACTTAGTGCATTCAGAACAGCATTGTACAATAGGGTTACCATATTCAAAAAATAAAAAAAGAGGACACTCCACAGGGCCCTGGCCCCGCCCCTTTCCCACCCCCAGCCCTGCCCCAACTCCACCCCTTCCCCACCCCTTCCCCAAAGTGCCCGCCCTAACTCCGCCCCCTCCCCTGAGCGCCCCGCATTCCCTCTCCTCCATCCCAGCCATGCGAAAAGGGCTGCCCGAGCGCTACCGGCTTCACGGTTTGCCGGGCAGCCCCCAGACCCTGCGCCCCCGGCCGGCGCTTCCCCAGCGCAGCTGGAGCCCGGGAGGGGAAGCGCCCAGCCGGGGGCACAGGGTCTGGAGGCTGCCCGGCAAACCGTGAA
>NW_020664435.1:954861-1015890 GCF_002925995.2 Terrapene triunguis | reverse complement strand
CCTATACAAGTAATTCAATGTATTCATCACGCTTCTCACCATTGTGTGGAGCAGTTCACATTGAAGTTGAGAAATACGATTCATATTGCTTTCTTCTTTCCCCCTGTCAATGGCAGCAGGAGCCCTCGGAGCAACGTTTGAAACCGAAAATGCCCGGCCTGCAGCCATGTGGTGCTGTTGCTCTGCTGGGCCCTCTGATGCCTCTGTAATCAGATAAGAGCCAAGGTAGGAATTGTTCTTTTCCACATGATGCATCGAACCCCACAACAGTTATGTGCTGAGCAGAGTATTTTAAGGAAATGTCTGAAACGGTTCCTATAGCCTATTTGGTCCTTCGACCCAAACCCTGAGTTAATTCTTTTTACGGGACAGATATTTTGTGGCCAAACATAAGGGCTCAAATTCTCTGCTGCTTTCCACCTTGCATAATGGACCTGTGCAAAATGAGCATAATGCCACCAAACCAGAAGAGTAGCGTATTACACTCATGCTGCACAAGTGTCAATGGTCACACAGGGGCAAGGCTTTCAGACCCAGATTTTTTTAAATGTTGTACTAATACCATATGGATGGCAGTTTATGGTGACTTCATCTCTATAAGAGATTGGCTAGCAGAGAGAGCAGTTAGTAATATACGGCCAGGAGCCCCTTTCCAGTTCATAAAGGAATTAAAACACATCTCTGATACAGTACAGTCAGTCTTTGTTTTTACATGGCCTGAAATTACAGACTGTTATTGACAGTGTCTGTTGTGATGCTGTGCTAGTCACCTGCAAGTATTTTTCATGGAGCGACTTAACAGAAGCATACTCCTGGTTTGCTTGGAAATACTATTTTTGATTGGGCTTTCCAAACATTGCTGCTGCCACCACTGCCTCCTCCTGAAAGCTATTTCCACACTTTTCAAAATGTTTGAAATACTAGGACTTGGTTTTGTGGGTTTTGTTTTGTTTAGGGGGAGTGGGAAAGCATGTAGTCTCTGAACATAATGGAAAATAGAAGCTTAGTGAGAAGCCAGATGCTAAAAACAATCCACTTATAATCTTGCTGGGAAACAGGCATGTTATAATTTGTACTAAGACTATTATGGTCCACTTATAAGAGAATGCATAAGCCAGTGAAGACAGTAGAATGCTCCCCATTCCGCCTCAGATATTCACATTTATAGGAGAGTCATCTTTTTTTTTTGTTTTTTGCTTGAACTGCCTCATTTTCATGATCCTATGCTAGATTTCATCTTTGCACTTGCTGTGATATCCTTTCCATATAGTGTCATTAGGGATATATATGTATTTTAATATCCTGAGAATGACTCTTAATGAGGCTTTACCTTTTCCAGAACCTCTTCCAGCTAGTGCAGGCTTCTTCTGTACTACTTCCTTGGTGATGCTGTAGGGATCTCATTTCCGCCCCCCTCCAGTTGCAGAGTGTTTTGGGGCATGTGCTGGAGGAGAGTTTGTGTTTCTCAGCATCTTCCAGGTTGTAACAAGCGACTAATCCTCCCTGTCACTTCAGTCTTTGGCACATTTAAGATGTACTCTCTGTCTGCTGGCTCCAGCATCTCGGTTGGTCCATGGGGCCAAATTCAGCCTTGATGTATGCAGTGACTTTGTGAGAGTTACCTGGGAGAATTCCTTTGTGAGTGTCGCTTGGCGGATAAGGCACCGGACTTCGATTCAGAAGATGCGGGTTCTGGTCCTGGCTTGGTGTGGCCTGGGCAGGTTTATTTCACTTCTCTGTGCTTCAGTTTCCTCATCTGCAAAATGGGAGCATGTTCTTTTTGTGATGTCATACAAATGGAGGCCTAACATTGGAACTGATGTCTCAGAATTGACCAAGTGAACCTTTTTCTATCCCCGTGTATCTGTTATGTCTACTTCCTTTACTGCCATGCCAGTTTTTATTACTGTTAGCAGTGCATGGCCTGTGCAGCTATGGAAGAGTGAGCTGGATCCTGTCCTGCCTTGTGTGTTAGCCAAATAGTCTGTTAAATACTTGCCGCAAAATTGTTACTACCGGTGATGAAATGTGGACCAGAAGGAACACAGCCTGACTTTCTGATCCCAGGTTCAGTTAGAAGCACGGATGCAAAAACCATCTCTCCACTTGTAAAATGAGCAAACATGATTTGGAAACTACTGAGAGAATAAATGTGAAACCCCTCTGTGTCACTTTTCTCACCATGGCCCCAATCTTGCAATATATTGTAGGTAAGTGGACTACTGCTTCTGTATGGAGCCCCATTGAAATCTGTGGGACTCTTCGTCGGTGCAGCAGTCCTTCTGCATGCAACTAATGGTAGGACCAGAGCCAGTGTCACGCTTCAGTAAAGTCAATGCTACTCTGAGCAGGGTGAGGAGAGAAATTTAAAATCTGAAAAATTCAGATAGCTAGTATACTCCTCCTCAGCAGGTGTGTTATGTAATATAGATAGAGATCACAAAGCGTGTGCATATTTACATGGGTGTGTGTGTATGTAGGCGACTGTGTGTGTGTGTGTGTGTGTTTGTGTGAATAAACATATCAGTCTAAAATAAATATGTATAATATAAGTATTTATATTTTAGCTGTTTTAGCCAGTGTACTCCCTTACCATGCACTAGTTTGAGGGCCATTTGGAGAAGGTGATCAAAGTGGAATTTGTTAATTTGAAGTCTCTTGGGAGAAAATACTATTCACCCATCAAAATACTTTCCCCTTTGGAATCTTTAGTTTGTGGTTGAAAGCCCGGCCCTGTTGAAGTCAATGGGAGTTTTGCAGTTAACTTCTATGAAACTAGGTTTTCATCCTAGATGTCTGGAGCCCTGGTTTCAGTACACCAAGTACCATTGTCGCCCTGTCTGAAACCTGACATTTGTCAACAAGACAAGGAAGCTTCTAGAGAGAGATGGTGGGTAAGGTAATATCTTCTATTGGACCAACTTCTGTTGGTGAGAGAGACCAGCTTTGGAGCTTACACAGAGCTCTTCTTGGTCCAATAAAATATATTACCTCACCCACCTTGTCTCTCTAATATCCAGGGACCAACGTGGCTTCAACAAAACTGCATACAATGAAGCTTCTAGTAGTTTGACGTTTTTTGTGTGTGCTCCCTTTTTAAACGGAGAATTGCTTTTCATTTTAAAACACTGCAGGAAGAACAGTTTCTTCTGGAGTGTGCTTCTAGGTCTATAAATAATAAATGTTGTAATTGGGAGTGACGCAGGTTCTCCTGCAATATCTATGTACAAGGCAAAGATTCCATAAACAACACTGTTTCCTTGCTGCTTGCCCTCCCTTGGCCTAAAGAAGGCTATTCAAACCTCTCTGCCAGTCTGTTTATGTGGTAGCACTTTTGGGGGATTCCAAAACGTTAATTGTTTTCTTTACGTGGTGCTGTGTTTAATTCACATTGTAAAGTTTCAACCTTTAAATATTTATTGATCTCTTAATGAGGTTTGACTGGCATTCTCCTGGCTCAGGGCTGGTGTGCAGCGGGCAGCTTAGTTGACCGCAGTCTGCGGCTGCAACAGTTTGTGTTTTGTATCACACTAATAACAGATAAATAGTTACTATCACAGGGGCTTTAAAATCAAATTTTATGTTTAATTAAGTTACCAAGGCCCCGATCCTGAGTGGACCCCCTGTGTCCATGCGGAGCCCCATTCACTTCAGTGGGACTCTACCGATATATTTACATAGCTGCTGGGAGGTGTGATTCCTAGTGCAGACTGACTTGTGCTAGCTCAGCTCAAGCTAGTGCACTAAAAAGAGCAGAGTGGACACTGCAGCACAAGGAGCAGCTTGGGGTAGCTGCCCGAGCCCAAGCTAGGGTTGCCAGTTCTGACTGGCTGTATTCCTGGAGGTTTCACTCCATGACATAACCTTTCATTAGAGGTTCATCTTTAATTCCTGGAGACTCCAGGACAATCCTGGAAGGTTGGCAACCCTAGTCCAAGCCCGCCTAACCCTCTTGGTCCAAGCTCTGGTGGCTAGCCCAAGCTGCTGCCAGTGCTACAGTATCCACACTGCTGTTTTTAGTGCACTAGCTTGAGCTGAGCTATCATGAATCTGTTTACCCCTGCCGGGAATTATACCTCCCCGCTGCAGTGTAGATGTACCCTACAGCACAAGGATCTGTCTACACGCAGCCCATGGCAGGGTGAGGGTCACACTGTCATACTGTTTCTGGCTCCAATCCAGTGAAGTCCTTTAGCTTGTGCTCCGTTTTAAGCATATGAGTTGACTTCATTGGGACAGTGTGCTTAAAATTAAGCTTGTGCTGAAGTGCTTTACTGGCTCAAGGTTCTCGTTGTAAGCCTTTAACCTTGGGGTTACATCTTAAAGGGACATTGAGTTTGACAAATGCCAAAATTCCATTAAATTATGGGTTATTTTCCCCTGTGTTTGGAGGACATTGAAAATCTAGATACTGTAATAATATTTATGTATTTTTTGGAGGCACAACAA
The DNA here is from genome assembly GCF_002925995.2 of Terrapene triunguis. Taxonomy (NCBI): domain Eukaryota; kingdom Metazoa; phylum Chordata; order Testudines; family Emydidae; genus Terrapene; species Terrapene triunguis. The sequence continues at coordinate 1,011,441 of NW_020664435.1, read as the reverse complement.
TCTTGATGGTTCTCCTATGAGTATTTTTGCTGTGCATGCACCTTAAGTAGATGCATTACTTTACAACGTGCCATGTGAACCAACCTCCTCTTTACACAATAAGCCACACCTCTTTAAATCCCTAGAAACACCTCCATTGTTGTAAAGGGATGTTTTTATTGGTAAATAAAGACCAGTTTGTTTTTCCAAACAAAGTCAATTATCATAAAAAGCAAACATTAGCTAAGATGAAGGGCCTAGTGGTGCAGTCTTTGGAAACCAAAGTTCCCATTGAAATAATTAAGGGGCTGATCTGAAGACCTCTAAAGTCAGTGAAAAGACTCCCATTGACTTCGGTGTGGTTTAGATTGGGCCTTGAAAGTCTTGCGTGTGCAAGGACTGTAGAATTGTGGATCATGTTGACTCCAGTAGCAGCAGGCCTGAGATAGATACAGCTGTTTCCATGTGTAGTTAAAACTTTGAAGCTCAGAATGGGCAGACTAAAAGCTCCTATCCTGACCCACAACACACTGCCCTACTATCCCTGGCCCCTGCATTGCCAACGTACAGCGCGGTGAGTTAAAGACAGAAGGATGACTCTGGGCAGTCTCTTTTTGTTGTTTGCAAGATCCTTTTCACTTGTTCTGTATGGGAATGCTAAGGCAGAAAAGCAGTGCTCTAAGCAGCGCATCAGAAACCATACGTTTTAATCCTGTGCTTCTCTAATGGAAATAACCTATCTTTCTGGTCCTCTTGTCGTCAGACTTACTTTGAAGGTCTTGATTTGTTAAGATCCTTTGTCAGTTTTACAGAATATTTAGGTTGGTTGGTGTGGTGTTTTTTCCCCTCTTGCATATTTGGTTTTTATTTGTCTTTTAATATTACAAAAATTCACTCTCAACTCCCCCAGATTAGACACAAACTCAGGTCTTAATCCTGCGAATACTTCCGCATGTAACTTTACAAATATGAGTAGTCTCTTTAAGTTGGATTGGACTGTGTAGTAGTAGTATGTACATACATATGGGTTTACAGGATCAAGATCCAAATCAGTACATGTGATGCTAGAACTGGCCAAATAGCTAATGGGTCCAACTGGTATAAATCCAAAGTCTGAAATTACAGTATGAGCCAGTGTATATGTAGCATAAATCCATTTAGCCTTCTCTCTAATGATTTATAGTATGAGTCGAAAAAGAACTGTAGAGATGCTAGCTTGACTGCTCTGGGCTGCTCTTTCTACACATTTCAAAAAGGGCTCTAGGTAGCATACAGCTACTATTCATAGCTGAGAGTTTTTCAAACCGAATGCCCCTTACACAAAATGTGAATAATTAAGATATGTGGATGGGGCTTTGTACTTTCTCCTTTGAGCAGCTAGGGTAATTGTTGCCAGGAGCAAGAGAAACCCTGCATCTTGTCTGAGGGCAACCATTTTTTGTGTGTGTGTGTGTGTGTGTGTGTGTGTGAGATTTACTATTGGGGCTTTACTATTGGGAATAATCTCAGTCATTCCATTGGTTGCTGTGAGACTACTCTAAGTCATAAGCATTTTGTTCAGTGGTGTTTGCAGAATTGGGCTCTTGGGCCTGGATCTGAATTCAGGATCAGGGACTTGACAAATCAAAACTGAGCACAAATCTTCTAAACTAGTCTGCTGGACTCAGCAAGTGGGGGATTGAGTTCTGCAGACGGATGCTAGGAAAATCACTCTGAGCTTGCACCCACCCAGTGGACTGAGAAGCAATTGCGCCTATCTAACTTGGACCCAGTTCAGTGTTTGCATTTTAAATACAGTTCAATTTTGTGACTTTCGTATCCACAAAAACTCTTTTCACGGTAAGAAATAATTTATTTAAAAACATGATCCCCTATATTCTGAAGGTGTATGCTTGCAGCATGTCCTATACTGAGCCCATTCGCTGACCGTCAGAGCTAGCAAAGCTCTTACAAGTTGCTGAGGGAATTGCCAAAAGGCATTTACAGTAGCTTTCTCCTTTTCTGGTGATTGGCATTCTTTCTGCCCTCCCTCCTCACCCCCCATCGCTTTTGTTTCTTTGTGTGGAGCCTTTATTTATTTATTTACCTAAAAGCAAGCTCTGTTTAAAAAAAACAACAACAGAAAAACAGCTTTCTGTCTGTCTCCTAGACATGCTCAACTGTGTAAAACAGCACCATTGTATTTGTTTCAGTGTGGCTGCCCTTTGGGGAATTTGCAGGAATACTGCAGCAAATCATCCTGCATGCAAGGCTGACCTCTGGGAGGCTAACAAATTGAGGTGAGCCAGCTGGAGCGATAGGACACTGCTGATAGACAGAGCATGCTCAGAGTCAGAGCTGGGGAAGAAAGGTAGCTCAGTCTGCAGATGGTGCACTGGTTACTGCTCTGATAGAATTTTTTTGTTTGTTTTGTTTTGTTTTTGGGGGGGGGAGAGATTGGAGAGAGGGTTTCCCTGCAAGAAATAGATTTAAGATTTTTCTTTTTCTTGTGAAAGAGAGAGGCAGTGGATAATGTTTCCTTTTATATAGCAGATCAGGTATGTATGCATGTGCTGAAATCCTAATCTGTTAGGGATAGTTTTTTCCAAGGATTAAGGAGGTTGCAGATGCTCTGGATTAATGTACTGCTTTGGTGAGTGTTAATTGTAATCATTCTCTGTTAGCTGTCGAGCTCACATACGGCTCTGGCTTCAATTTTGGAGGTTGCTCTGTTTGCCCACCTTTTTATAGTACACTTCTTTGGTTTTTTAATGTGTGTATCAGACCACTGTTCCAATTAATTTGTCTGAATTTTTCCTCCGTGGTTGTGTGGGTGATCAGTATTTAATTTATAATCCCAGCCTTCATGCATTTTGTTGTTGTTTTTTTGTTTGAGTATTTTAGAACAAATGATATGTGGGGAGGAAATCCTGTTTCTGATATAAACTGAATTCTAAGGCTTCTTAAAAAAAATTCTCCACTGGACAGTTTTACTGTCTCTACCGAACATGTCACTGTCTAGCCTGTCAACCTAGAAGGCTTTTTAATGTTCTTATTGGCTGTGCTGGGCTGCTAATATTTTAGGCTCCTGCTTAGAATTTCTAGCACATAGAAACTGTTCCAGACACCTAAATGGGAAATCTGAATTGCTCATACCAATGGTTATAAAGACAATTTTGTACTATCCCTTTACATTTCTATCCAGACAGTACCCAAGCTGTTTCTTTTATGAGGAAGAATATAGAAACAAATGGCTACTAAAACCCAGAGTCACTGAGATTCATATTGCTTGAGGGCATTTTGGGATCAACACTTTCTGGATATTCATATTAGTTTTGCAAGACTAGTAAATTCTTTTTTCCCCTTGGAGTTATTTTTTAACTTATTTATAATTGTCTATCAGATCTCTTATTAGTGGTTTTCCTGACATGCATTTTTATTGTTAATGAAGACTTGTTGCTTACAAAAAAAAAAATGGGAAAGATCCTGCAGCTTTTTTCTGATTGATTAGCATCATTGGCTCCAATATAGCCTGATTTATGTGAGAGGAGCCATTGATTTCAGTGGGATTACTCATGTGAGTAAAGGTTAACAGGTGTGAACTCTTGTTTATTAACAGTTTCCTTCAGCTCTCCTCCATCAACTAAAGTTTTTTGGGTTGGTGAGTCTTGAAGTGCTATGGCTCCCAGGCATATACCCAGAGAGGCATTGTCAACTCTCCTGACAGTAGTTTTACTTAAAGCCCCAGCCACTGAAGTCATGTGGTTACATGACAATCTCAGCTTTTTGTTGTTAGTGAAAGTTTCCAGCCTTCCTGATTGTGGAGAAAAGCTTTAAAACGGGACCCCTAAAAGCTCGTAAACCAGAACGCAAATAAAAAGACTCAATTTATTATTTATTTAAAATTTCTTAATTTTTAACTCCATTTCCTGATTTTTTTTTTCCAGACCCTGACTTTGTCAATACTGCATTTTTGACCCTTTTAGAGGTCAGCCATTTTGATAGAAGAGAGCAGTATGAATAAATGTTATTTCAGTGGAATACAGTAGCTTGAAAGTTGCTATCCAGCTCTGAATTACTATGTAAGAAATTGATTACATGAGGGATTTTTTTTTCCCAAAGGCACAACTGGTAGTTAGGTGCATGGGCCAATGGGCATTAGTCACCTAACTGCTATATGTGTCTTTGAAAAAAATCTTTCCCCCTTGTAGCATACTTTATTTTCCTTTTCATAGTGAAGGTATATTTGAAATGGAGAGCATTTAACAAAAGGAAATGTTATATGGAGAACCTACCTTCTTGTTTGCCATCTCCTATAGGCAGAGGTTGGCAGCCTTTCAGAAGTGGTGTGCCAAGTCTTCATTTATTCACTCTATTTTAAGGTTTTGCGTGCCAGTAATACATTAACGGGTTTAGAAGGTCTCTTTCTATAAGTCTATAATATAGAACTAAACTATTGTTATATGTAAAGTAAATAAGGTTTTTAAAATGTTTAAGAAGCTTCATTTAAAATTAAATTAAAATGCAGACCCCCCCCCCTCCTGCCATACGTTTCTGGCAGGCCAGAGGGAAAAAGTCTTCCCCTCTTGTCTGGTGGTAGGGATGGGGTGGTATATATGTATACACACAGGCCCTGGTCTTACAGACTCTTGTGCTTTTGCTTCATTCCATGCGTGTGAGCAGCCCCACTGAAAGCAAACGGTTCTTGGGACCCTCTTCTGGCTTTGAAGTCTCAGTGCTGCCTTTTCCTTCTGTTGAACTTAAAGAGCTGGACACAGAGCTCCCCCTCCATATGCAGGCTAGTGGTTACTGACCATTTTACATACTGTAAAACATTATCTTAAAATTCGCAGTTTCCAAATTAAGACCCATCTGCAAACAGGTATGCACTTGACTAACTTCACTGATGGGAGTAGGCCCTGATCCTGCAAAGGGACCCGCTCAAGTGAAACCTTATTTCATCTCATTCACAGTAATGGAACTGTGTGCAGGTGGGTCCCTTTACAGAAGTATGTCTAGGGGTCCTGATCCTGCTAGCCCTCTGTGTGTGGAGTTCCTACTCAGTGTCTGCATTGGGAATGTTCATGTGGAGGGCTTGTAACAGAATCGGATCCTGAGTCTGATTCCTGATTCCCTCCTACTCCACCAAATAAACCCTCAAAGAAAAGGGAGAGTCAGATACTGCAGAAACAATCCAACATCAGGTTTTACAAAGCTGAATAGCAGTGCAGATGTTTGTTTCCCAAACTTCCAAGTGAATTTTTTTTTTTAATCGCCATCATCCACTGCAAACCTAGAATCTATTCCCACTACATACTGCCCATCCCTCTGGGGCGTGGGTGGGAGTTGATAACAATTTTAAAATATCAACTTTTAAATAACCCCAGATCATCTTCTTTGGCCTGACTATACAGGATCCCTCATTTCTTTCCTACCATCCCGATCTCCATCAGACATTTTTTCTCTTTCCTCTATCCCACCTGTACATGAGGTCCTGAGAAAAATCTTCTGTCTTCTTCTTTTGCCTCTGTCTGTGCCATACTCCTCAGCCAAGCCTCCTGTCTCTTCCCTTGACTTTTCCAATATTGGTCCAGTCTGAGGATGGTTGGAGGGCAAGGCTGCTGCCTCCACCACTTGGCACTACAGTCTCCTGGCCACTTGGGACACTGTCTGTTCCTCCTCATTTCCTCTTCACCTTGCTCTGCAGTGAGATGTGGAAAACGGGGTTGTGTCAGGAGGAGAAGTCAGGAGTTTGTGGAAAGGTGTCTCAGATGCCATGGTCAGAGCCTGACTAGCTATTGGCAGTGCCTCCTGCTACCGTTCCATCCCTGCTGGTAGGCAAGGTGAAGAACTTGCTTCTCTCCTGGTGGCCTGCTAGGGTCATAGAAAGGGAGGCTGGGGAGCTGGGAAAAAAGGTCCAGATTGCAATGGCAGTTAAGCACCTAAATACCTTAGAGGATCTGGGCTAAAGAGGCAGACATGTTTCTCTGCATTGTTTGCAATCCAAACATTGGAGCATTCTGCTAATGTTTGAGAACCAGAGTGACTGACTTGCAAACTGTGGTGATGCTGTTGAATCTACTTTTTTTTTTTTTAATTGTCCAAGCTGAGTGAAATGCAAGAAAAAATAATAAAAACATGGCAGAAAAAAACTGCTCTTTAAAATTCTTTCAATTGTAATAATCTGTGGATGTTATGAATAAGATCTTTTTAAAAATATATTAATTTTGACAAGCGTGTTCCCCTTTAATAACTAGTTTCAGCTACCTCTCTTATTGAAGCAGACATCAAAGTGTTCCTGAACAACGCAGCATCTACTGTAAGCAGGCGGGCTTCATGCATGAATATATGGTGTTCTGAAATAAGCACCAATTAACAGAGAAAAACTTAGTTACTGTATCAAATCTTACATAATGGTAATGAAAATCCTGCAAGATACTCTAATTGCAGTGTAGACATACCCAAGCATCTGCTTCTGGCCTGTGTCAGGTAACCCAGGCTGGTGGGGCTTGGGCTATGGGGCTGGGGTGTAGGTGTTCCCGCTCAGGCTGGAACCTGGGCTCTGGGACCCTGCGATGGGGGAAGGTCCCAGAGCCTAGATTCCAGCTTGAGCCTGAATGCCCACACCATAATTAAACAGCCCCGTAGCCTGAGCCCTGCATTCCCAAGTCATCTGATACTGGCCAGACGCAGGTGTTTAATTGCAGTGTAGACAGAGCCTCTAAGTCTATGAAACGTGCTCTTTCTGAGCAGACGTGAGCTGCTGAAGGGTTTACCTGCTTATCAGTTATAAATATTAACTAAAAAGTGATAGTTGAACTGAGGTTTTTTGAGGATAGGGAGCCGTGAACACTAGTTAGCCCACTTACTAAAGGATAGAAAGGGGAAGCTGCTGGCAGCCCACCTTCCCTTAGGTGCCTCCTCATTGGCCATTTTAATTAAAATTAAAGCAACCAAAGACAAGCTGGCGCTTCCTCAAGACTGTGCTCTTCTTCTTCCAGTCTCTGTCCACCCATCTTTCCTACTGGGAACTAGAGAGGCCCCTCCAATTTCCTAATCCTCCTGGTGCTGAGTGTGCTGTGTGTCTCAGCTCCATGCCTCAGAGCTTTTTTTCTGCTTTCTCCCACTTCCTTTGCACCCAGACCTCCCCATCTCCGCCATCACCCTGCCAGGTGTCAGCTGCCACCAGCCATCATCAAGCTTCCTGCCAGGGCAGTCTGGTGGTTGTGATTCTCTCTCTTTCACTCCTCTCCACTAACCTGTCTGTGTCAGGAATCCTCAAGGGAGCCTCCTTTGGGGCACCATAGCCCTTTGAGCTTGGCAGCAAGAAGGCTCCATGTGCTTTTTACAAGTGTTCCTTCTGGCGAGGCTCCAATCTGTGTGCTGTCGTTCCTTCCGGTGCTGCCGAATGAGAGTTCTCGAACATTTCAAAGCACTGTACAAATGTTGGTCAATCCTCGCAGCATCCTTGGTGACTGAGATGCACATTTCTGTAGAGCAGGGATTCTCAAACTGCGGGTCACGACCCCTCAGGAGGTCATGAGGTGGTTACATAGGGGTTGTGAGCCCAGCCGTGCGTGGGGCTGTCAGCCCCGAGCCCCTGTTAAATTTAAATTACCCCCTCCCCGTTTTTAATTTATAAGGGGTGGGGGTGTCACACTTAGAAGCTTGGTGTGAAAGGGGTCGCCAATACAAAAAGTTTAAGAACCACTGCTATAGATTGAGGGCATGGCACTGAAAGATGCCATGGTGGGTGGGTGGATGGGGTTGTGGGGGAAGCAGTTCTGAACCACTATGCTCCCATTTCCCCCCCCGAGGTTGAAGAGCTGTTTGAAGAACTGAGGGGATGAGTGGAATTGAACAATCTGTCTGGCCTGCCTGTATAGCGCTTTTCACGTGCAAAGTGCTTGCAGATATTAAACTTTCGTCCCAACACACCTGTGATGGAGAAATGCAGAATAACTCTCATGTCGCAGGAAGGGACATGGAGGCCTAGAGGCTAAGTAACTAAAGTTATTTCCATGATGAAGGCTGTCTGTCTTACATGGAAGCTTTTAACAATTTCAAAATTCCTCATGGCAGGTATCCACATCAGAAAACCCCCATGGCAACTGAGAGAGGCTGAGAAGCTAGTGGATTTGGAGACTGGCTGGCTGGTCGGTCCTCTTTCCCCTGGATGTGGTTCATCCTGACTGGGTAAAGGCACCTAAATGAAACAGCATGGGGCAACTTGCACTACCATAGTTTGTGTTGTATCTTTCTGTGAATGAGCAAAAGACTTCAGCCCTTAGGGCTGTCCATCCAGCATCTCCCCTAGCGCTGTGTTCACTGAACGTGTAAGAGAAAAGAAAATGAAAGGTACAGTCCTGCAGAAAATGAGTAAACATTCCAGAAAAATCATAAAATTGCAGAATCCACGATTCAGTTGTGCCAGTGACTTTTCTCTTTCCTCCCTAAATCCTGCGCCTGCCCAGTTTTTCTCTTTTCACCTCCAGCAAAAGCAGCCTTCAGCCAAACAGCATGAACCAGGATTTATGCATCTCTAGGCAACTGGGAACAAGTATGATGATGGATTCCTTCAGCAATGCTGGCTTTTGACATCCATCCCTGAAACTTGGATGGCTAAAGAAAACACACTTGCCTCAGCTAAGTGCAAAGAAGTGAAAGATCTGCTGTAGGGAGGGGAGGAAGGAAATCAGTTTACAGAGGATGTTAAAAAGCGGAGTTATTTACTACAGTAGTTGTATAGGCACTAATGCAACAATGTGTAAAATGACAGATGTTAACCTGTGTATTTGAGAGAGATCTATCAGGACCACTTTTCAGAAATGAAGTTAGAAACCAATCTAAACTAGTTCTTATGCTGTCCCTTGAGGGCTGGTAGGATAAAGAAATATTAGAATAGACTTTTTCTCTAAGGAGGACTGCATGGCTCCCAGAGTTTTTTGGTGAGAGACACAACCTTCCACATTGGGGTTTCCAGTTGAGATCTAGATGAATTTAGGAGTGTTTGAAGATTGACATTTTTTTCATGTTAGAGTAAAATAAGTTAAAGGCCTGATTTATTTGTCAGAGGTGCTGAGCGCTAGCAGCTCCTGTTGACTTCAGGAGAAGTTTTGGACACTTAGTGGTTCTGAAAAACAGACGTTAAGTTTTGTGCTGCCCTCAGATTGACCCTTATTTTAAGCATTTTAAATTCTTCAGAGCTAAAGTCTTTCTTCCAGATCTGCCTTTTATATACTGAGTAGCATGCTTTGAAGGAGGTCACTTGGACTCTATCTTCTTCTTTGTTGGATTGATATTGCTACTTAAAACAATTTCCATCATGTATTGGAGTTATAGCTAAAAAGACGGGCTGTTTACACAGTCTAATACTATTGCTAGATTATTTACAAAAATAGGAAAGTAGAAAAAAGAAAAGTGAAACATGCTTTGGAAACAATATACCCAGCACTGAAGTAGAAATGTAGATCAACAAAATAAATTTAGATCAACCTGCAAGTGTAAGATCTTAGCCCTTGGATTATTCCCTCCCCCCAAAACTGAGTGGCCTTTTCTACATTTACAGGTCCGCACCAGTGCAGCTACGCCAATTGATGGCTATTAATGGTGGAGCCTGGGCTGTTCTGGGCATAAACAAGGCCTTGGTCAAAGTTTCAACGGTGCCACCATTGGTGACTCGTGAAATCAAACGTATCTTTCTTTGCCTTTTGCTTTCTGGCACTTACTGAGCTAGATACTCATTCAGCCTACTTGCCAGAGGAGATGGACTTCATCTCTGTTCCCAGCACAGGCTGATACCAAACTGAAACTGCAGTTTGGATCCCCAAAGATCACCTCTACAATCTGCCTCCTTAACCATGAGATATCCCATCTCCTAGAAGCTTAGACTACCTATAAGTTCCAAATTCCTCTGTGTGTGTGTGTACGCATGTGCCTGTGTGTACACACATGTGTAAAAATATATATACAAAGTCTGCCTATTATATTATTCTGAGTATGCTGTCAACCTGCCATGCAATTCTTTCCACAGTTCAACAGTATAGAAATAACAAAGCCAATGTACGTCTGGCTTAGAATGCAAAGGGATCAATACTAATTCATTGGACTTACCTAAGCATGTGTGAGTTTAAACTTACAGCAAAATCAGTTTAAACTACTCCCTACAAATAAAATTAGAAATGGTTTGGTCAGACATAGACCAATCAGAAATTGTCCTTCCAATAATTCCCCCTGAGTCTTGGCTACAATTTATTTGCAATCTGATTAACAATGAATTTGACATCTACTGAAAATTGGAGCTCAGGAATGCTGCAGATGAATTGGTGCATAAATTGAAGTCCTAAAGAATATAATGTAATTGATGCGCAGACATAAACCAATAACAAACCTAAATGAAAGGAGGCTGGTGCCCTCTCAAATGGAAATTGCCAAGACCTCTGCCATTGGAAAAAGGGAACACTGAGTCCCTGCACCAGCACATAGAGATGAATCTAGGGTCAGATTTTCAAAAGTGTGCCTATTTCAATGGGAGCTAGGCTAATGCTGAATGCCTTTGAAAACGTCACACTTGGGGGGGAAATGCCTGGAATGTGGTGGGTTTTTTTAGACATATCAAAGGTTAGCTGTATTGGTGTGAGTCCGCTGCACCCTTGCTGGACAAGGGTGTGTTCATTTTAGTACAGCTGTGACCCTTCAAACAAAGAGCCAAACTCTCTCCTATGCAGATATTTAGGAGTAGGCAACTCAGACCCATCGATCCTGGGCTTCAGCCAAGAGACCCAGTGTAATTTGGAAGTGTGGAGCCCCATCCCTCCTCCTGGGCTGGCTGTGCTCTGGGCCAGTGTTACGCTGTCATGAGGTAGAGCAGCCTCAAGGAGGCACTAAATTACTCAGGCTGTCAATAGCCCCAAGCCCCGGCACGCTTCCTATGACGGAAGCTGGGAGGGGAATGGAGTAGGAGCCACTCCTCTGTGTTGCTGGAGGATCCCCTGGCAATTGACTTGTGGTCGGGTACGTTACTGTTTGACTGCTCTGTGTTGGTGGCCTGGCACAATGTGGTCACAGCATAGCTGAGGATCCAGGCCATTGTTTCCATTCACTCTGTTTCTTGTTTATTTGTTTGGATGAAGTTGGCCCGCGCTGTTGTTTACTAACGGATCCAAGAGCTGTGTGACTCTCCAGAGGTTCTTTGCATCTACACATCCACCCTGCTAACCCTTCTCTTCCAATATCAGCATGATTCTTGCACCAGCGGCTGTTGTTGCGCCTTCCTTCCCACCCCGTTCATGCCATGAAGTAGCAATCATGTAGGGAGGGGTAACAGATAATGATGTGTGAGGCAACATTAAAGTCTGGCCAGATAGCCTCATGGGACTATACTTTGGAGAGAGGGGCCAGCTTCATCCCCCCCGGACTCCAGACCTGTGAGAGCTCAAGCGATGAGAAGCACTGCTGGAGTCGCTTCTCGTGGGGTTGTGGAGTCTGCTGTGAAATCAGCCCCCTCCGCCTAAAAACCTTTCAAAAAGGGCCCAAGTGACTTGCCCAAGACCACAGAGGAAGGCCCTGGCAAAGCAGAGAACTGAACCCAAGTCTCTCACGCTCTAAACACTGGGCCATTTGTCCTCTCTGCTGAGCTACCCTATTGTAAATAGCAACAGAGAGTCCTGTGTCACCTTTAAGACTAACAGATGTATTGGAGTATAAGACACATGCGTCTGACGAAGTAGGTATTCACCCACGAAAGCTTATGCACCAATACATCTGTTAGTCTTAAAGGTGACACAGGACTCTCTGTTGCTTTTTACAGATCCAGACTAACATGGCTACCCCTCTGATCCTATTGTAAATAGTTTGAGAAAGTTAGGTTTGAAGCATATTCCTAGTGAAAATAATTGCTTAGATTGCCTAATGCACATGCACAAAATTCATCTTGACGTTTATTTTACTTAAATGGTAGAAACTAAAAGTAGAGGGGAAGCTGCTTTTCATAGCTTCTCCCAATATTTTTTTCACCCCTTTGAGTTCAGTTTTGGACAGTATCTTACCTTCATCTCTCTCCCATTTCCTGCGGGGGGGCGGCAATGCTAAGAAATCAAAACTTTTTTTGTTTTGTTTTTTGGAATACTTGAAACATGATTTATAGCGGGGATGTAAAAATGAGATTCCAATGGCTTCTTTCTTGTTTTGTTTTCCGCAGGGCTTTGCTTTCACCATGTCAAAGAGGATTAATGATGTCGTCGCTTTCCATTGTGTTCCCCACCTGTCGTCTTGGTAGGATCTAGCTACAGAATGAACATAGCAGCAGTGTTTAATGCCCTGCTAGTGTCTGCCCTTGCAGCTGTGCTGTGGAAATACATCAAGCTGCGAGAGCACGTCTTCGAGGTTGAAGAAGAGCTGGTCCTCACTCGCCAGTCCCAGGAACTCTCTCAGGTCCAGATTGACTACCATGCGGCTCTTCAGGCCCTGGTGGAGGACGGTACCAGGATGGTATGCACAGGCAGGATGCACACGGATCGCATCTGCCGCTTTGAGTCCCTCTGTTACTCCACTGAGGCAGAGGAGTTTGTCTTCTTTCACAGCAACGCGTCAGTTATGCTTCCCAACCTGGGCTCCAGGAGATTCCAGCCTGCCTTGCTTGATCTCTCCTCGGTGGAGGACCACAACACCCAATATTTCAACTTTGTGGAACTGCCAGTTGCTGCATTGAAATTCATGCCAAAGCCGGTCTTTGTGCCTGATGTGGCGCTCATCACCAACCGATTCAACCCGGACAACTTGATGCACGTCTTCCACGATGACCTCCTCCCAATCTTCTACACCATGCAGCAGTTCCCAGACTTGGATCTGGAGTCACGACTCTTCTTCATGGAGGGGTGGAGTGAAGGCCTGCACTTCGATCTCTACAAGTTACTGAGTAACAAACAGCCACTCCTCAGAGAGCAGCTTAAAACCCTGGGCAGGCTCCTTTGTTTTACCAAATCTTACGTAGGGCTGTCCAAAATCACCACATGGTACCAATATGGATTTGTTCAGCCACAAGGACCAAAGGCAAACATCTTGGTTTCTGGCAATGAGATCAGGCATTTCACCAAGTTCATGATGGAGAAGCTGAATGTCAGCTTGGAAGAAAGTGCCAGTGAGGAGTATATTGTAGTATTCAGTCGAACAATCAACAGACTAATCCTAAATGAGGCAGAACTAATCTTGGCGCTTGCCCAGGAGTTTCAGATGAAAACCATTACAGTCTCCATAGAGGACCATTCGTTTTCTCACATTGTACGTCTGATCAGCAATGCATCCATGCTGGTCAGCATGCACGGAGCCCAATTAGTGATGTCTCTCTTCCTGCCAAGAGGGGCCTCTGTCGTGGAGCTGTTTCCTTATGCAATCAACCCCGAACACTACACCCCATACAAAACACTGTCAACGCTCCCTGGCATGGATCTCCAGTACATTGCCTGGCAGAACACTGATCAGGAAAACACTGTAACCTTTCCTGACAGGCCATGGGACCAGGGAGGAATTGCTCACTTAGACAAGGCAGAGCAGGAACGCATAATAAAGAGCAAGGAGGTTCCACGCCACCTCTGCTGTCGGAACCCGGAATGGCTTTTCCGAGTCTACCAGGATACAAAAGTCGACATCCCTTCCCTTATCCAAGTGATCAGGCAAACGGTGAAATTAAAGCCTGGACCCAAGAAGCAGAAGTGGACTGGTGGTCTGTACCCTGGCAAGGTCAGGGATGCTAAGTGTCAAGCCTCTGTCCAAGGTACTAGTGAAGCGAAGCTCTCTGTGTCTTGGCAGATCCCCTGGAACCTTAAGTATCTGAAGGTCAGGGAGGTGAAATATGAAGTGTGGATACAGGAGCAAGGTGAAAACACTTACATGCCTTATATTTTGTCACACCAGAATCACACCTTTTCAGAAAACATTAAGCCATTCACGATATATCTGGTGTGGATCCGCTGCATCTTCAACAAAAATCTCCTTGGACCTTTTGCAGATGTGCTCTTGTGTAGTACGTAATCCACTCTCTCTCATGTGTCGAGTCCTGCCATGCACCCCACCCCATCAGTGGTTTTAAAAACCTGTTGTCCTGTAGTTTTTTAGAGGGCTGAAGAGGACCAGACCATGCCAATTCCTAAGTGCCCATTTTATTGCATTTAATGTGTGTATTCTCTAGGTGGCATTTATTTCCATTTGGTGTAAGTGCTCTCTGTTCCTGAAAGTAACCTCCAGAAATGAAATTACAAGCTGAATACCTGTATTTGAAAAGCAGAATGGAAGTGAATCGCGTGTAATTTGGTAGTGATTTGAATCTTTCTGTCGTGCAGTGAGTATTTAAGTGCAGCATTAAACTACAATTAATTATATGGCTAGATGGACAATTGTCATCATCTTTCCCCATTATAACTTATTTTTAAAAGCTGTATCTGTAACCCAAGTACAGGATTTGGTACAAGAGTATTCATTAAATTATTGTAAACCTCTTCAAGGGTTCTTTCCTCTTCGTATCTGTCAAAATGATTGTTTTGTAAGAATTATCCAAGATCATGGTGAAATGTATGTGTGGGTAGCGCGCGCTCTCTCTCTCTCTCTTTTTCCTTCCCTCCATATTTTGGCTGAGAGGAATAAGACTGCAGCATCAATTCTGTTTAAAAATCAGGTTTTACTCTTACCTCAGTAGCAACACAAAAAACTGTTAAAAGGGAGAAGCAACAGATGAAAGATAAAAAGGGATGCGATGGGTAAAACAGCTGAGTGTGGGTGGGTAGTGCAAGCAGTAATTACTATGTTTTAAGGTCTGTTTGCATTTTGTAAGTTGTAGACTAGTCTACGGTTCTGTAGGATGGGTGGGGAATGGCGGAGGGAGGGTGGTGGGGACAGTTTACTCCAACTTAACATTTTACATAAACCTTTTGTTTCCTGAAGTACAGTATAACCCTATTCACAGCAGCCACCAAGGGACTAATAATTCTATGGACAGTTTAACAGGTGGTTGCTTAATTCTGATTAATAGGTGAGCTCTCTTTTATGGGATCAGAGATTTTACTGGCTATTAGTAGACAAGACTACAGTTAACAGGTAATCACTAGCACACATGTCACTCTATTATACTGAAGAGAAATTGTGTGCTATGGGCCAGATTCTGATCTCGGTTACACTGAAGTCCAGAAGAACTCCACTGAAGTCAGTGGCAAGGGCATGGAACCTTTTGTAGAAGTGGGGGGGGGGGGCAAGGGCAAAGTGGATTCCAGTGTCCCTTCTCCCCTCCTGCACTCCCTTTTCCCCTAGCCCCTGTGCTCTCTCGCGGTGTCCCCCGCCCCCCTGGCGCTTGGTGCAGTCAGTCTCCTACCCTCCAGGAGCTGCACTTAGCTCGCTGGGAACCAGCCACACAACCTGTCCTCCTTCTGCCCTTCCCACCAGCCGCCGTCTGGCCCCTGCAGCGCTGTGATCAACTCCCCCGCTGTGAAGCACAGTCCCTGCCAGTGCAGCTGTGCACCTTCCCGAGGCTTGCAGTGTGGGGAGGCCCAGACCCCTTGCCCCCCCAACCCCACCTGGTGCTGGTGATCAGTGGAGTTATTAAAGATTTACACTGTGGCTCAATGTGATCAACAGGATCTGGTGCTGTGGTTTTATCCCCTTAATTTGAT
Organism: Terrapene triunguis; assembly: GCF_002925995.2. Classification (NCBI taxonomy): domain Eukaryota; kingdom Metazoa; phylum Chordata; order Testudines; family Emydidae; genus Terrapene; species Terrapene triunguis. The sequence goes on along the minus strand of NW_020664435.1, from coordinate 995,827 downwards.
GGATTTCTGGGGCTCTGGAAAGGGTCAGATGAGGCTCTATCCTGCAATCATCTAAATGAGTATTTCCAGGATTGGGCCCTTAATTATGTTGCTTTTGAGAGAGAGATCTGTCTGACTGGGCTGTATTTATGAAGTAAAACCATGTAGGGTCAGACCTCTGGGTGCCTAAATTAGCCTGCTGCAGAGAAATCAAGGGGATTTGGCCTATGCTGTACTTAATGTCTTATTGGGTAAAGTACTTGAAGAATTTAATTTATAACTAAGGTTAAAGAAACTGGGAAGTGCTTCTTTCCAGTTCTGCAGAGGCAGCTGTGTAGTGGAATGGATTGAGATCCATTAATGGGATACCACCTGAGAAATGAGATTCTCCAGGCAAGATTATGATACGGGTTTTGAAGTGCTAAAAATGTGTTGATGAATAAAAGGAGGGCAGGAAAATAAATAAAATGATGTACAAAAGTAGGCCTTGAGGCTGGTACGTGTTCTGTGAATACATTTCCATTAAGTTTTGTTTTGTTTTCAAGCATGGTTTGGGGTTTATTTATGATGAAGTCACATTTGCTTCACAGTTCTATCATCCTGGACGAATGATGATATAGTTGAAAGGGGACTGTTGATATTTCTGTCATCCTCTATGTTCCTAGGACCAGATGAACTACTTGATGAGTAAGGTACTTCCTATCGTAATGGTGGCTGTTTCTGGCCCCTAGATCTGCAAGGTCTCCATCTGAAATGGGCCTTCAAAGGGCTGAACTTTGAATTTCTTCTTTCAAGTATTCAGAAAAAAATCTCTTTGGGTATTAAGCGCTACGTGTTCTGATAAACTCTGCTGATGTGACACACGTACGTGTGTGTGTGTGCGTGTGTTGCTTAGGTGCACCTTTTGTAACATTCATCTTTAGAATGCCATTTTGCCAGCCCTTTACTCGTAATGTGGACTAACCCTTTTTATTTAATTAGTTTTCTATTGTAGCTAACTTCCTAATGTTTGCAAATTGGTTACAGCACATTAACTTATTGTCTTCACATATCCACAGTGGCATCGTAATGTCTCTAAACATAATTGTCTGTAAAAACCCAACAGCTTACAGTAGATATGGACTTACATTTTTTGAACCATTACATTCTATTGACTTAACACGTATACAAATGTGAGGCGATAAATTGTGCTAGCATCTTTTTCCAGAAGAAGATCATACATGCTGGGTTCAGTTTGCGGGCCCAGGTGGCAGTAGCCTGTGATATACAGGAGGTCACACTCGATGATGGTCCTTTCCGGCCTTGAACTTGATTCTGTGCTTTGCAAAAATGTGTATGTTCAGGTGTTACTTCCCCCACCAGTGTGTTGCATATTTATATAAGGTAGTAACGAAAACAAAGGGTAAACATTTTTTTCCTCACTATTAAAGTGTAAAAGAAGGGAAGCTAAACTACAGACATCTTGATTGTAACTGTAGAGATCTTACTAACCCTCACCCCAATACAAGAATGTCTGCAATAGGGCTTCACTACCCCATCCTGAACTCACCTTGTGTCTACCAGGTTGCAGTGAATCCATTCAATGTCAAGGCCCAGACCCTGACCCATAGCTGTTGCAATTCAGCAAAGCTCTATTGACTGCAATGGTGCTATGCTGATTTATGCCAGCTGAAGATCTGGCCTGGAGTTTTAGCCTTGCCTCTGTAGTTGATCGATTTTTGTGTCTCCACCAAAGCTCTGAGGTTCCATTCCATTTTCTCTTCTGTCGCCCACAATCCATCTGTTTTACTTCCCATGGTCCTTGACGGCTTATGACACAGCCTCCATCTTTCAGGTTGAAGAGAACTTGACGGGGCTTGATTCTGTCAATGCTGCTCCTTAATTAAGCCAAAAGGATTGCTTTGCATTTAATAGCAATGCCTTGTACTGCTTATGTATCTCTAACATTCACAGGTGCTTTCATTCCAAAACATTGGTAGAAGCCTATTAAGCTAAAGGGGAGCTCCTTTCAAAAAGTAGTAGTAGCAGCAGTAAGTCTCTAGTGGGATTGCAACATCGCTCCCTCATGCACACAAAACAAGTACAGTATAGCCTCTGTGGCACTCTCAAGCCTTGTCTATACTACCGTGGTAAGTCAACCCTAAGTTACGCTACTTTAGTTATGTGGATAACGTAACTAAAGTTGACGTAGCTTAGGTCAACTTACTGCGGTGTCTACGCCGCGCTATGTCGACAGGAGACACTCTCCTGCTGACTTGACTTACTCTTCTTGGAGAGCTGGAGTACCGGAGTCGACGGAAGAGCGCTGTGCCGATAAGCGTAGACACTGCTGTCCTGGAGCATGAGAAATGGAAGGAGTTTAAATCCCGGATGCTCTCTTGACAGTACAAAACACTAATACCAGGCTCTCAAGGCAGCTTAGAAAAGGCCCTTAGCTAGCCTGAAAATATTTACAATGCCTAATTGTCTAGGACAGGGGTTCTCAAACTTCATTGCACCACAACCTCCTTCTGACAACAAAAATTATCTCACGACCCCAGGAGGGGGGGACCAAAGCCTTAACCCACCCAAGCCCCACTGCCCTGGGTGGGGGGGGGGAGCAAAGCTGAAGCCCAAGAACGTCAGCTCCAGGTGGAAGGCCTGTAACCTGAGCCCTGCCATCCAGGGCTAAAGCCTTCGGGCTTTGGTTTTGGCCCTGGGCGTTGGGGCTTGGGCTTCGGCCTCAGACCCCAGCAAGTGTAATGCCAGCCCTGGTGACCCCATTAAAATGGGATTGTGACCCACTTTGGGGTCCTGACCCACAGTTTGAGAACTGCTGGTCTAGGATATGAAGAAGAAATATTCTTATTTTAATTGGTATTAAAGCTAGGGCCACAGGACCCCCTTATCTTCCAGTCTCCCAGGTAGAATTGGGTGGAGGAAAAACGGAATGGAATATTTATCAGATTGCATATGAAAAGGGATTGAACTGGCAATATTGTTATTCATGGGTGGGATTTTCAAAAACAAATAAGTGATTTAGATGAGGTCCCAGTGTTTTTTTTTTCGTTTTAATGGAGCTTGTGTTCCCAAGTTATTTGTATGCTTTTGAAAATTCCACCCTGTAATGAAATGTCCTGCCTTTTCTGTAATCTGACCTGAAGCATGTTTCCTGGGAAGCGTTTGTTACCCAAACTAGTTACAAGAATTTAGACATGGTTGGAGATGGAGACCTGTGAATTAAGTATATCCAGCGAGCCCTTTCCATAAAGAAGAGCAGTGCGGTCATCTTTTGCTCAACATGCTTGGAAAAACAGTCGCTGTAGTGGTGAGTTCTCTGAAGAACCTGAGAGGAGTTGAAGCAGTTGTACAATGTAAGGAATAAAAAAGAAATAGGGTCAGACAAGCTGTCTCGAGACGAGCCAGAATTTTTTATGAAGGGAGGGACCAGTCCCAGGGCAACTCGACTGAATGCTTTTGGGGCGATTGGCAGCTGGAACCTGTGTTTTTAGAGGAAATTGCTAGAGTTCTTATTAGTATGACACTGACTAACAGCAGCTTTCCAGGGACCTGGTATATTGGAAAGTATTAACATTTAAAGTTTAATATTTCTGTATTGTTTGATTATATTTATTGAATGAAATCATTTGAGCTGTTCTTAATCCTACTGCGTGGTTAGTTGTATTCATTGAATGGCTTTTGAAATCCTTGCTCTGTGTAAGAGACAAGTAGGCTACCATTTAGAGTTTAGGTGATTTAAAGTTACGTGACTTGGATTGCTCCCACAGCGGCATACGGGATGAAGGCAGACCATCAGGCTATAAATCAAGACCTGTGATATTGGTCTTGGGTGAATGATACTTCTATATTGATGAAATTCAGTTTCCACTGAGAGGCCGAAGCTCATATTCTCTGCTGAAGGCAAGCCTGCTGAACCATTTGGACAGATGCCGTGCTGGGGGAGTGAGTTGGTGGCAGCTACTACCGGTATTTAGTTGTGCCAGCAACTAGCTGTATTGCACTGCCAATAAAACTCTATTGTAGCTTACCCCAGCACCATTAGTTGTCAAGTTGAAAATACAGAAGGGTAAATCTAATCTGATCAGGCCTGCATCTTCCATCAAATATGAGTTGCTATATTTATTTTGTAGCAGATTTATTGAGCTCTTTTTTTTTATATTGGGCCTACAAACCTATTAATTCTTTTGGCTTCTCTATTTAGCTACCGCACATATATCTTTCAAAAAATAATGCTGGATAGTATCCCCTTAGTAAAACTAGATTTATGGACTAGCAATCGGTGGCAAATTTTATGTCTTCAAAATGACTAGTGCTTGTCAAAACACTGGAAAAATAATTGTGATGATATCCAGGTTTTCATTTCGCAGGGTTAAAATAGACATATATTTTTCTTTCAAAATTGATTTTTGATTTTTTTTTTTTCCATTTTTTTTCCCCTTCATTTTTTACCAGTCACTTTTGGATTTTTGAAAATGACTGGGAGCAGAGGGGAAGAAGGGAAAAGAAGCAAACACTCAAAAAAAAAAAAAAGAAAAGAAAACATATATATATATATATATTTGAAACATTCCCACAAATGTTGAAAATGAACAATTTTTCATTTTTAACAAAAGCCATTTTTAAATGAAAATTTTCATTCAAAAAACATTGACCTGCTCTAGAAATGAGCTTTGATCACTTCATTCTCCACATTTCTGCAGGTAATATGTGACTAGGAAGAGTGTGTGTGTGTGTGTGTGTGTGTGTGTGTGTGTGTGTGTGTAAACTCACAGGTCACCCCAATGTGTGTGTGTGTGTATACACACACACACACACCCTTTTGAAGTATGTACATTGGGGTGACCTTTACTCCAGTAGCCATTAGTCCCTACAAAATACCATATATCTGCATGTAAACTGACACATAGGCCAGAATTTCAGGCCCACTTTTTGGAAGTTGTCTTATTCATGGATTGGAGAGGGGCCTTGAATAGGGGCACGCATTAGCAAGAGCTTTTTGCGGGTGCCTTACAATCAAATAGAAATAAATGCCACTGGCGCTATGGAGCGGCTAGTCTGGTCAGAGTTGCAAAACAAAGTGTTTGTTTATAAACTCCATCCTTTCAAGCCAAGCCACACCAAAAGTATCAACATGGAGGCAGTGTCCCCAACCAATAGTCAGGGCCATCCTAAGAGGTACCTTTCCTCACCAAGCAATTTCAAGCAAAAGCCTGACTATCCAAATGGGATTTGCAGTGTTTACAAAAGTTAAACTGGGGCTTTGGCCGCACAGCTGGTAGCCAAATGGGGAGGGGTTAATTATTTTTTTTTTATTTCATGTCAAAATTTTGACTAGCTCTATTTGTTGGACCAAAGGGGAAAGCAAATTCCAGACTGGGAATCTCTCCCCTGAAAAGGCCATGCTGCTTGCCCAGCCATTGAAAATCTGGGGGCTGTAAATGTGATGTGTGGGGATTTGTATAAGCTGGCATGTGAGTTAACAACATGGTGACCATACTGGTTTTAGAAAGCAGAGCTCCCCAGTCATGGCACAAAGCTGCTGAAATAGAAGGGTCCTTCTGCACCCTGGAGAACATCCATCAGACTATTATTGTGGGAAGAAATTAATGGAGATAACACGTAGATTTAAAAAAAAAGTTAAAAGGTAAATTCTTATTGCAAGATTAAGCACAGGTTGATCAGCATGACTCTAGCAGTTACTGGGTTAAAGTATCTATGATGTTACTGCTCAGTGAGGAGGGAGATACAGTAACAAGAAACTTGGAAATGGCAGAGATGTTTAATGACTTCTTTGTTTCAGTCTTCACCGAGAAGTCTGAAGGAATGACTAACATAGTGAATGATATCTGGTTGGAACTGGGTCCTTTGAGTTGGAAGCCTAGGTTCTGTTCCTAACTCTCGCACTCGCTGACTCTTGTGATCTTGAACAAACCACTAAGGCATACATTTTCAAAAGTTTTCACCAATTTTTTTGTTGACACCCAATTTGGGCCACTTATGGCCTGATTTTTGGAGATGCTCAAAACCCCCAACTCCAGCTGATGTCATCTGGAACAGCTGGTGCTCCGCACCCTTGAAAATTGGGCCTTGGGGTCTCGAGCTGGGTAAGCAAATATAGGGGACCCTTACAATTTTTTTTTTTTTTAAAAAGTGTGTGCGTGTGTATATATAATATGGCCCAAACCTGCTTGCTGTGTTTCATGAGTAGACTCCTGTACCTGTGCACAGTCCTCTTGACTTCAGTTGGGATCTGCAGGGTCAGGGCCTGAGAGCTTAACCGGTCTGCCTGAATTTATCCCACCTGTGAAATGGGGAGAATGACACATTCCCAGCTTTATAAAGCCTTTTGATATCTTCAGATGAGAGACTCTATATAAGCACAATTATTTAATTTATGACAAACAACATGAGGATTTTGAAGGTTTTTTAAATTAATGTTAACACTCAGCTGTTCAGCTATATAAATAGCAGGTTTTATTTCTAAAATATTTTTGCTTCTGGTAGGTTTGTGCATTGTGAGATTTTGTAAGTTTATGAGATAAAAGAACATTTAATTTTTCCCTGGTGGATTTGGGGTAGAAGCACTCTTGGAAATATTTTCAGTGTAATGACTGATAATCCATCTGGGCTGTGGGTGGTATGAAAAGCATTGCCAGCTCTGTGTGTATCAGGTATCATTATGTCAGTGAGATAAGTCCCTTCCTCTAAAATGTCTTGTAATGGACTTTGGGCTAGATTCTCAGCAGGGGCAAATTAGTGTAGCTCCAGTCAAGTCAATTAATCTATGCAAATGTATACCAGCTGAGCATCTGGCCCTTTGTCTTTACCATCTCCAATTGTCTCCACCAGAAGTGCTTACTACTAAATTAATTATTGCACATTCAATAGCCAGATAAATTGAGTAGTCTGTTTTCTGTCATTTTTAAATTTGTTGCTTTTCAGTATAATTGAATATCCCCTTGTCCTTGCATTCTCTGAATAGATAACTAGAAGTGTTGGATTTGCCTTCTCTTTAACATTCTTTATTGTATCCCCTCCTCTTTTTCTCCTTTCTGAAGGACAGTCCCAGTTGTTTCAGTCTCTTCATATGGAAGGCTTCCTCTGCCTCTGATCATTTGTCACCTATCTCTAAACCCCCTGTTTATGCTGTATCATTTTTGAGCTAGGGTGACCAGAATGGTACTCCAGATGAGGGCATTCCATTGACTCATACAATGGCAACGTGATATTGTCTGTGTTGTTTCCTATCATATCCCATATGCTTCCAAACATTTGTTTGCTTTTTTCAATTGCTGCCTCAGATTGAGCCAGAGGCTTTCACTGTGCTTTCCACAGTGGTCTTCATCCTGAGTTTATGGCTAATTTAGCAAAGTGTCTGAGTGGTTCAGATTATTCAAATATATTGCTTGCCATGGGTGTTGCTTTGCACATGCCATTGAATTTCATCTGAAGTCCCACATAGCTTTCTGTATGTGTGTACATACACACACACACACCTCTACCCCGATACAACGCTGTCCTCAGGAGCCAAAAAAAATCTTACTGGGTTATAGGTGAAACCGCCTTATATCGAACTTGCTTTGATCCGCCGGAGTGCGCAGCCCCGCCCCGCTGGAGCGCTGCTTTACTGCATTTTGTGTTATATTGGGTCGCATTATATCGGGGTAGAGGTGTGTGTGTGTGTATGTACACACATACAGAAAGCTATGTGGGACTTCAGATGAAATTCAATGGCATGTGCAAAGCAACACCCATGGCAAGCAATATATTTGAATAATCTGAACCACTCAGACACTTTGCTAAATTAGCCATAAACTCAGGATGAAGACCATTGTGGAAAGCACAGTGAAAGCCTCTGGCTCAATCTGAGGCAGCAATTGAAAAAAGCAAACAAATGTTTGGAAGCATATGGGATAGGATAGGAAACAGCACTGACAATATCACATTGCCATTGTATGAGTCAATGGAATGCCCTCATCTGGAATACCATTCTGGTCACCCTAGCTCAAAAATGATACAGCAGAAACAGGGGGTTTAGAGAGAGGTGACAAATGATCAGAGGCAGAGGGGCTGTAAATGTGATGTGTGGGGATATAAAAAATACACACATATACATACACACAATTGGTTTTAATATAAATATTTTAAACAAAACTGGTCCTATCAGGGAACATTGAGGCAACCCTTATTAACCTTTAGCCATGCTGAAAATTCGACCATTTATATTCTTTGTTTCCTTAATAGCTGCTAGTGCAGGACTTTGGCAAAGGCTTTTTGAAAATCCAAATACATTTATATCCAATGTTTCTCTTTTGTCTACTATATAGGTATCCTGTTCAAAGAATATCAGTAGATTAGAAAGGCATGATTTTCCTTACAGAATCTGTGCTGGGTTGTCCCTATTGTATAATGGTCATCTGGGATAAACTCTTGCCTGTGCCCCAAACAACTGTCTCCGACTGTAGCTTTCTCAAAATATAGCTTTTCATGGGTGGTCATGTAGTTAGGCCTAGTGTGCACTGTGGTTTTGCTTTCTTTCAGCTGCTGGTCATTGGTGCACACTATTTTTTCATCTGATGTCTTACCACATACCCATGCAGAGTGGATATTGGATTAGTAGAATGTGTGAGCATTTTCAGGCTGAGAAGGTGCTGTAAAAGGAAGCCTTGCTCCTTGCTGAGTGACAGCATCACTTAGCTGGAAGTTTGTCAAGTGGAAAGAGTTCCCCATATCTTACACTACCTCACAAGAGCACAGTAACAAGATAGGATAGATCTATTACCTTAGAAAATGAATGCTTCTGTGAAAAGTCATTTGCAAAAGGTACCCAAGAGGGTTTCTCCATGTCTTGGGTTCAATAATACATTTGCCTGTTCCCAAGCACTCTGTTTTCGGTAAGATCCTGGCTCAGTCATCAATCTGCAATAGACATAAGGCAGGGGGTAGCAAGTCCAATGAAAAATGCAACAGATACTTGAAATTAGCAGAGAACATGTAAAACAGCCAGTCTGCAGGTGACTTGGATTAACTGAAGGCAATTACACCTCTACCCCAATATAACGCGACCCAATATAACACGAATTCGGATATAACGCGGTAAAGCAGCACTCCGGGGGGGCAGGGCTGTGAGCTCCGGCGGATCAAAGCAAGTTCGATATAACGCAGTTTCACCTATAACGCCGTAAGATTTTTTTGGCTCCAGAGGACAGCGTTATATCGGGGTAGAGGTGTATGTGGCTGTTGTAACCACCACAGGATCCGGGGCTCAGCTGCAGGAGTTGGTGCAGTGCATAGAATCCACCAGTGCATACAGCAGGATCGGAGAAGGGGGATCTGATGGGACTTGCTCCTATCTGGTGGTCGCAGCAGATCCTGGGAGGGGGTAATTGATAGTGTGCCTCTCCCTCTATTCCTACAGATTGCACTAGAATTTGACACATATGTTGCTGCAGAGAACTGAGGGCCTTGATAGGAGGAATATTCACGGCACTTCCATGATTAATTAGTTTCTACTGCTCCTTAAGTAACAATAAAACCCATCAGTTCCTCATTTATTTTTATGAGTAGCTATTCACACAACAGCTCAAGTCTAATTCAGTTGTTGATACGGACATTTTAACCCAATGTGCTTTTTAAAATGTTGAATGAAAACCAAAGAGAATTTTTATTTGGATTTCAACATTCCCCCAACCCTGCCACTTATACGGTCAGATTCTGCCTCTTTTGCTCTTGCTCAGTAGTTCCTTTCATCACAATAGTCCCCTGGATTTCCACGGGACTATTCATGAAGTAAGGTGCTTCTCAATGGGGGTAAGGGTGGCAACATCTGGCCCAGAGTGGTTTTGAGCTGGGGTTTTGATTCAGGCCCTTCTCTAAAGGAAATCTTTCCTCTCGTAAATTGTTCTGTGTTTTGTACTAGTGCCTGGCACAATGGGTTCCTGGTCTATAACTGGGGTCCCTAGACACCACCATAATACAAACAATCACTAATCAGAGTTGCCTCTTTCTGATTTTGTTACATTTTATTACCACACTACTTTCCATGTGCTGCAGTGGAACATCCTCTTTGCATTTTACTGTTGCTAATGTGCCCATCACTGCAGTAATATTAAGAACTCTGATCCCTGAAAGGGAGCATGTGCAGAGCAACCCCCAAAATGATGGTGCATTATATAAGCGCCGAGCAGTCATGCTGAACCAATTGGCACTGGCAATGTATCTTTGACGCCTTCATATTCATCTTCTGGTTAGAGACATCCCTGCTCCTTGCTTGATAAAGCTTTTAATATTAGATTTTATTTTCCTATCCAAGATTTTAGATTTATGGCTCAAAGAAAGACCTTCTGTAATTACACTGCAAGCACTTTACAAGATGTCCTAGTGCTGTGCATGTCTTGTTAGTGACAATATGTGACAGATCTGGATTAGAAAATAGTGGATGAGGCTGCTGTTCAAAGTGCCCAGCAGAGTAGGGGGATTGGCAGACTCCCCGCAAAAGCTTAATGAAATGTCTGTTTTTTGTGGGATTCTTACTGAAAAGGAGATGGGAAAGAAGGGGGGCAGATGGAATGTTGCCATCTGGGATGTGTTACCATAATGTGTCGTCTTCTTTTTTTGGATCATAGACCAATACAATATTGTGAATTCAATCCCACCATTTGAACCGGCACACAGGAAGCTTGCATTTTTAAGATTTGCCATTTGTAGAGGCAATCTTCCTGATCTGCCCTCTCTTCAGTATTAAAGGATTTATTCTACCTACTAACTTACCTTTTTATTGGCTCCTTTAAAGAATCCACTTGCTCTTGTGCTTTTAAAGGAAGGAAATTTTGTGTGGGCTCTGTAGGAGAGAAATGTGCCCTGAAAAACATACTCATTTCTGATTTAAATCAAGGAGCCTCTGACAGCATTGCTTGCTAGTTTGAGTGTTGCTTTGTACGCCCTTATGCAAGAATGGTGCAGTGAGACTGAGTGCATCTGCCACACTAGGGATGCAAGAGGAAATAGTCTTAATATGACAAAGAAGGCCTGCGTCTCATGTGCATCTATATTTTACAGATAACTTTTACTATCTATTTTCTTTTGATATTGAAATAAGTATTGATTTAATATTCCCCCCTCTCCTGAGGCCTAAATTCTTTTTTGTTTTGGTGGGAAATGGAGGGGGAAGGCGCTTTGTCTACCAACCATCCAAGATTGGTTCATCCAAACAGAATGCTCTGCTGTGTATAATTTAAAAGCATGTTATCTCCATAGTAGGTTAGACTCTTCAGACAAAAGGAGGAAAAATGAAATATTTCATCCCAAAACCAAAGCAGCGGTTCAGAAATGCCACTGCAGTGCTTCATGGGAGTTGCAGTTCAGGTGCCTCATGCTCCTGCTCCCTTCCTCCTCCTTGGTTAGACTACATCTTGATGAGGAGAGACAGTGCAACATGGGAGTCCCTGGCCCTGGTGCATCATGGGCGCTGTAGACTGGTTGGGGAGCCTGGCCCATAAAGAAGAAAGAGGACATTGAGATAACTAAACTACAACTCCCCTGAGGCATTGCGGCAGCATATCTGAAATGAAACATTTTGGTTTTCAACCAACATGTTTCAGTTCTCAAACATTCATTTTTTCCCCCACAAGAAATTATTTTTTCTAAAAAGCACTGACACGTTTTGCACAAAATTTCATTTACTTGAAATCCCAATTTTTTGTTAAAAAAAATTTTACTTTAAATTATTTTTATCAGCCAAGCTACAGTTTCAGTTTATATTTCCTAACGTTTCTTTTCCCTATAGCCCACCCACTAGTGTCTGGACTGGGGAAAACTCAATCACAAAACTCCTTAATCCTCTTGTGTGGTTGCTGCTGAAAATTGCAAGGCTCTCTTTTCTCCCAAGGAGAGTACAGCACCTTCCTCCCCCCCTGCATTGGTCTAGGACAGCGGTTCTTAAAGTGTGGGTCAGGACCCCAAAGTGGGTCACGACTCCATTTTAATGGGGTCACCAGGGCTGACTTAGACTTGCTGGGGCCCAGGGCTAACGCCTGAGCCCACTGCCCGGGGCCAAAGCAGAAGCCCCAGGGCTTCAGTCCTGGGTGGTGGGGCTCAGGTTGCAGGTCCCCTACCTGGGGCTGAAGCCCTGGGGCTTTGGCCCCCTGCCTGGGATGAAGGGGCTCAGGCTTCGGTCCCCCTCCTGGGGTTGTGAAGTAATTTTTGTTGTCACGGTGCAATGAAGTTTGAGAACCCCAGGTCTAGGAAGCCAGAGACAAGCACTGGGGGGTTCCCATGTAGTACTGAAGCTTGTCACCACCAGGATGCTCCATTAGTAACCCATGCTTGTAGATTTACAGCTGGATATTGGGATGTTGACCAATAGAATTTGTTTTGGTTGTTTATATCATCTCTCATTCTCTAGGTGCATTGCAGCTTTACAAAATATTGAGTTGCTATAGATATGCTCTAGTTTAAAAAGGAATTCATATCAGGGAAGTCCTGTGGCCTTGTTTATGCTGGAGGTCAGACTAGACTATTGCACTGGTCCCTTCTGGCCCTTACAATCTATGAAAAATGGGGTTGTGCAGAGATTCTGTAGATAAATGTGTCAGGCGGTTTGTGTTCATCAGTAGGGCATACAAGGCTGTAGACAGTAGGAGTGGTATTTTCAAAGACATTCATCCTTGGCCTAATGCTGTTCCCACTGTAGTCAATGGGGACTTTTACCATTGTCTTTGGGGGCTAAGCTATGCCAATGCCGAGTGCTTCTGAAAATTCCACCCTAAATCTTCATCTTGAGAGAGGGAGTGGTGGCTGGGACTACAGGTGATCCCTAAAATTTTCATGAAGTGCTGTTGGATCTTTAACTTCCACCTGGACGCAGGGCAGGTTGAGTGCACCTTGAATGTAAGTGGAGGCCCTGCCACTCTTCTGAGAGTCCTACATCCCTTGCAAATCCGGCTACTTGCTTGGCGGCTCTAGCTGTCTGTGTGGTACCAGGAGCAGAACAAGTGCCAGTTCATCGCTTGACTCACCCCTTAAGGACTTACAAGTTGTTCGGTCAGCCCTGATTGAACAACCACTGGACACAAACTAACACAATTCCAGTTGTTGTTTTCAGCTAGCATCTAAATGGTAACCTTTCGAGCAGAAATAAAGTGATAGGTTAAGTCCTAAAGAGGGGCAGTTATTCAGTTTTCAGCAAACACAGTAATGGGCTTTAATTTAACATTCTTTGGGGCAGATAAGGTCCACAGGGATATCCTCAACATCATGTGGTCAGGAGTTTCAGAAACAGCTGATAGATCTAAAAGATTCAACACGGTCCATTGGGGGTCTGATTTTCTGTTCTGATCTGGCAGCACTTTTACACTCTCTGTGCATTGTTGTAAATGACTATATAAGGTGCAGAGCAACAGAGAATCAAGCTTTGAACTTCATCCATCATCAGAAAAACCACCAGCTGCAAGGAGTGTAATTTGTGTGCCATATCTAGGCTTAGAACTAGACTCACTGGGGTCATTGAAATAGTGCCAGAAGCTTATGGAGCTTTTCTATCTCAACACACTCTCCCAACCTGTTTTAGAGAGAGAGAGAGGTTTATAATCAGGGCCCCATGTATTCTGTGACTCCAAAACTAGAATTTGCCATGGAATCCACCTCCCCCGCCCTTCCTACAGAAACTAGGCTTTCACTTAATTTTTTTAACTAGAATTTGTGAATGCAGAAAGGCCTGCAAATGCATACCAAGTGTAAATCGATGCACCACTGTCTTCCTGCATCTGCAGAATAGATCTGGGAGGCATAAACTGCCCTGTACATCTGAATAGGTTGTTAATACTTAAACCTAAAGATGAACAATTTAAATGGCAGCTACTATATTACTAGTCACTTTAGCAGAAGCATCCAGCTACTGTGCTTCCCCCACAATTCCAGACTGCCTCCCAAATACTAAAAGCTCAAAATGTCTCTTGTGGCGTGTTGCCAACTCTTATGATTTTATTGTGAGTCTTGTGATTTTTTTAAAGCCCCTGCTGTTGGAATCAAGAGATTGCAAGAAGGTCTCAGCATTCAGGGTTTGTTTGTTTGTTTTTTAGGGGGGGGGGGGCTAGGGGAATGTCTAGTCCTCATGGCAGAAGAGATAAGCTTGAAAATATCCCTAAGGCTCACAGACCAGAAGGCAAAGAAAAAAGTTCCAAAATTTACTGGTTTTGTTTTGTTTTGTGGCTTAAAAATTGTGAGATTTAAAAAAACAAAAAACAACTCATGAGAGGCAAAAAGGCATCCTTTTAAAAAGTGGAAGTTAAATCCTAGTGAAGAAAATAGAAAGGAGCACAAACTCTGGCAAATGAAGTGTAAAAATACAATTAGGAAGGCCAAAAAACAATTTGAGGAACAGTTAGCCAAAGACTCAAAAAGTAATAGCAATTTTTTTTAAGTACATCAGAAGCAGGAAGCCTGCTAAACAACCAGTGGGACCACTGGATGATCGAGGTGCTAAAGAAGCACTCAAAGACGATGAGACCATTGCGGAGAAACTAAATGAATTCTTTGCATCAGTCTTCACGGCTGAGGATATGATGGAGATTCCCAAACCTGAGCCATTCTTTTTAGGTGACAGATCTGAGGAACTGTCCCAGATTTAAGTATCGTTAGAGGAGATTTTGGAACAAATTGATAAATTAAACAGCAATAAGTCACCAGGACCAAATGGTATTCACCCAAGAGTTCTGAAGGAACTCAAATGTGAAATTGCAGAACTACTAACTGTAGTCTGTAACCTATCATTTAAATCAGCTTCTGTTCCAGATGACTGGAGGATAGCTAATGTGACGCCACTTTTTAAAAAGGGCTCCAGAGGTGATTCCCGGCAATTACAGGCCTGTAAGCCTGACTTCAGTACCGGGCAAACTTGTTGAAACTATAATAAAGAACAATATTGCCAGACATATAGATGAACATAATTTATTGAGGAAGAGTCAACATGATTTTAGTAAAGGGAAATCATGCCTCACCAATCTACTAGAATTCTTTAAGGGGGTCAACAAGCATGTGGACCAAAGGGATCCAGTGGATATAGTGTACTTAGATTTTCAGAAAGCCTTTGACAAGGTCCCTCACCAAAGGCTCTTAAGCAAAGTAAGCTGCCACGGGATAAGAGGGAAAGTTTTCAGAATGGAGAGAGGTAAATAGTGGTGTCCCCCAGGGGTCAGTTCTGGGACGAGTCCTATTCAACATATTCATAAATGATCTGGAAAAAGGGGTAAAGAGTGAGGTGGCAAAATTTGCAGATGATACAAAATTACTGAAGATAGTTAAGACCCAGGCAGACTGCGAAGAGCTACAAAAGAATCTCTCAGAACTGGGTGACTGGGTAGCAAAATGGGAGATGAAATTTAATGTTGATAAATGCAAAGTATTGCACATTGGAAAGCATAATCCCAACTATACATATAAAATCATGGGGTCTAAATTAGCTGTTACCACTCAAGAAAGAGATCTTGGAGTCATTGTGGATAGTTCTCTGAAAACATCCACTCAATGTGCAGTGACAGTCAAAAAAGAGAACAGAATGCTGGGAATAATTAAGAAAGGGATAGATAATAGGACAGAAAATATCAAGTTGCCTCTATATAAATCCATGGTATGCCCATTCTTGAATACTGTGTGCAGATGTGGTCGCCCCATCTAAAAAAAGATATATAGGAATTGGAAAAGGTTCAGAAAAGGGCAACAAAAATTATTAGGGGTATGGAACGGCTTCCGTATGAGGAGAGATTAATAAGACTGGGACTTTTCAGCTTGGAAAAGAGACGGCTAAGGGGAGATATGATTGAGGTCTGTAAAATCATGACTGGTGTAGAGAAAGTAGATAAGGAAGTGTTGTTTACTACTTCTCATAACACAAGAACTAGGGGTCACCAAATGAAATTAATAGGCAGCAGGTTTAAAACAAATAAACGGAGACTCAAAGAGCTTGGCTTGTTTAGCCTAACCAAAAGAAGGCTGAGGGGAGATATGATTGCTCTCTATAAATAAATCAGTGGGATAAATACCAGAGAGGGAGAGGAATTATTTAAGCTCAGTACCAATATGGACACAAGAACAAATGGATATAAACTGCCCATCAGGAAGTTTAGACTTGAAATTAGATGAAGGTTTCTAACCATCAGAGGAGTGAAGTTCTGGAATAGACTTCCAAGGGGAGCAGTGGAGGCAAAAGACATATCTGGCTTCAAGACTAAGCTTGATAAGTTTATGGAGGGGATGGTATGATGGGATAGTCTAATTTTGGCAATTAATTGATCTTTGACTATTAGCGGTAAATATGCCCAGTGGCCTGTGATGGGACACTAGATAGGGTGGGATCTGAGTTATACAGAGAATTCTTTCTTGGGTGTCTGGCTGGTGAGTCTTGCCCACATGCTCAGGGTTTAGCTGATTGCCACATTTGGGGTCGGGAAGGAATTTTCCTCCAGGGCAGATTGGCAGAGGCCCTGGGGGTTTTTCACCTTCCTCTGCAGCGTGGGGCACATAGGTCAGGGGTTTGTTACAGGACTGGGTGGGTGAGATTCTGTGGCCTGCGTTGTGCAGAAGGTCAGACTAGATCATAATGGTCCCTTCTGACCGTAAAGTCTATGAGTCTATGGGTAAGTATTTCTTCACACAATGCAGAGTCAACCTGTGGAACTCCTTGCCAGAGGATGTTGTGAAGGCCAAGACCATAACAGGGTTCAAAAAAGAACTAGATAAATTCATGGAGGAGAGGTCCATCAATGGCTATTAGCCAGGATGGGCAGGAATGATGTCCCTAGCCTCTGTTTGCCAGAAGCTGGGAATGAGCGACAGGGCATGGATCACTTCATGATTACCTGTTCTGTTCATTCCCTCTGGGGCACCTGGCACTGGCCACTGTCAGAAGACAGGATACTGGATTAGATGGACTTTTGGTCTGACCCAGTATGGCCATTCTTAGGTTCTTAACTGTAACATTCTAAATACAGACTGAGGGTGAAATCCTGGCTCCAATGGACTTGATCACAGTTTTACTGTGGACTTTAGTGGAGCCAGGATTTTGCCCTGAGATTGTAAAAGGAACAAGAAGCTATGTTGATAAGAAAGGAATTAGAATAACATGGGTTATGTTGTGCACCGATTTATCTTGAGGGAGCCAAGAGCTGATCTTGTGGCTTAACCCAGAATCATTAAGACTGTCTGATAAGCCTGTATCTGTCAACCGGGGCATTCAGACGTGGCGTATTCCGACTTATCGTATCTTACTGGTGAACTCTGGAATTGTACCTGATTAGCTTTATTTTTAAACTCCTTCTCAATTATTGTAGATTGCCTGGTGGCTTTTTATTCTTCAAAGATATGTGAGCACTACTATCAAATCTGAAACCTAGGTTTCCATATAAAATAATTTTTCCAGTCTTGCTTCATGTATTCACCTTGAATAACAAAATAAGAGGAGTGATACTTAATATATTCTGAAGGATTATCAAGAGACGGTACTAACTCTGGTCTGCTTAAATGAGCTAATCTCACTGTAGTCAGCCAAAGCTAGGAGACGAGCAGACTGTAGTTACTTGGAGGAGTGATTTGGGATCATTAATCTTCAAATTCTACTTTACAGGGCAGTTTGAACTTTGCTAGCTTGGGCTGCCCTCAGGGCCGGCTCTAGGTTTTTTGCTGCCCCAAGCAAAAAAATTTTTGGCTGCTCCCCTTCTCCCCCCCCCCCAGCCCTGGGCTCTCTCTCCCCCGCCCCCAACTGCACCCTCCTGCTGCCCCAGCCCTGGGTCACTGGTAACTCACTCCCAGGGTGGGTCATTCAGCAGGAATTTTGGATGTGCACAGAACACAGACAGGATTGGTTCCCATATGGTTACAGAACTGCAGTAAAGTGGAACAATTTTCAGCTTGTGTGATTGAAGGATATCTGGATGCATATTATAAGACTGTCCTACATAAATGAGGAAAAGTTGAGGTGCCTTTATTATTCTTTTGTTCCATTCTTTGTTTCTATGGGGAATTTGCCAATGCACTATCACTGTCTTCCTTTTAAACAAATAAAACTAAAACTTAAAACAAACAAACAAACAAAAAACAACAACGGCTGTTGAAAATAGCAATTCCAGTGCTAATAACCACTGGGAAGCATTTCTTGCTCAATTTATTCTACTTTTTCTACAGCAAGTTACAGTGGATCAGTATATTTGATTTGGGGGAAATGAAGTAACAGCTGCCCAAATTGAGCTTGAGCACTCCTGAATTTTGAGGGTGTTCAAATCTGGAAGGCAGGTGCTAGATTCCCTTTCTGAATATTAGCTAAATCTGGAAAAGAAAAGTCAATTTCTGCTTCCATGGCTCAGAAGTGTAAATCCTCCTACGTGCCTGGTACTGTATCTAAAGCTGCCCAGTCTAGTAGAGCCTCCCCTCCCTTACTTTTCATTTTAAATTCTAGTGGGATCCACGTACCTCCCTTGCTAGGCTTCAGACAGAGAGGTGCACTGTCCATTTAGTCCACCCAATTCTTTCTTTAGGGGAGACCCCAGGGCTGGGGCGGCAGGGGAGTGCAGGTGGGGGCCAGAGCTGGGGCGGCAGGGGGTGTGGGCGGGGGAGAGTCCAGGGCTGGGGCAACACTGGGGTGAGGGGGAAGCCCAGGGCTGGGGTGGGGGGCGGCAAAAAACCCAGAGCTGGCTCTGTCCCTACCATTCACAGCAAGCTGCAGGTTTCAGTTCCATACTCCTTCCCCCTCCCTTTCCTGTTACTAGCGGCCGAGGGAATGCTGGGAAATGTAGGGCTGGCTCTATAGGCAGGGAGCTAACCAAGGAACTACAGCTCCCAGGGCCCCCTGTTGGTTCTCAACTCCCATGCTGGATTCTTGCACCCCTGCAAATGTGCTGCCCCAAGCAGCTGCTTGCTTTGCTGGTGCCTAGAGCCGGCCCTGGCTGCCCTGTATGATGCTGGGACCAAGAAGGACAAAAGTGGCTTTGGTGCATCCATTCTATCTAATACCATTATTCTAGATGCAGTCTGTGCAGAGCTTGAAGTCATTTGGAAGTCTGGAGCTGGGAAGGGGGCAGATGAGGCATGGTTTAGAGTCTGGTTATTTTTTTTATCAGGTATTCCTTATGTGGGATGTTTTCCATTGTCTGTTCAAGTCCTTAGGCTCCCTAATCCCTGAAGCATGAGCTATTTTCTACATGGTTAACTCTGCAGATAAGAGCCATGTGACGGCTCCAGCTGGTCCCAAGCCATAGTAATTAATGCCATGTCTTTCCCATTTCTGTCTAGGTTTCAGACTCGTGTAGGCTTTTGCCAGCATTAATCATCTTGCTCACTGGAACTGTCAGGCTATGGGAGCAGTACCAACTAGCAAGTAGTCTTACCTTCTAAATTGGAAGGGCTGAGGAAAGGCTGAGTTAATGGAGGAATAAAGGCTAGTTGTCTTTGGCAGGCTAGTTGGGGAAAGTGATTTTGGAGAGTGCAGGTACAAAGTAGCATCCCTTTAAAATATTGTGAGTCCTCTAGTGGCACTCACTACGTTCTGATTTAGCAGCCATCAGGAACCAGTGAGAGCAGCAGTATGTTTGTAAGTAGGCCTTGCATGTTAATGCATAGTTAGTAAACATGGTCATTTTGGACCCAGCTGTGTCCATGTGGTTTCTTCATGTTTTGGTTGTGTAATGAGCCAAAGATGCATCAGAGCACAAAACGTTCTATCTGAATAGTTCAAGGATGGAGTTGACTTAATTCCAAATATATGTTAAACTGGGCCAAAGGAAAATCAGATTCATCATGCATGCCTAATGACATGTACAGCATCCCTACTGAAGGGCAAAATGACACAAATTATCCTTACTGAACAAAGTGCACATCCTTCTTCCAACTGTATTTTGGTTCCAAGTTGTTTAATAGTGGTTAAAAGCACTGTACGTTATGAACCCTATTTGATACAAGACCAAAGCTTGACTAGAATGGCTGAGACAAGATTGGGATATGGTGACATGTGCTGCAGGGAATATAGCTTACCTAGTGTGCAAAATTTACTGCAAAGACAGTAGTTGACATGAGTTTAAGAATCTTAGGCTATGTCTAAACTATAAGCTAGGGGTGTGATTCCCCTGCTCACATACATGTACTCAGGGCCGGCTCCAGGCACCAAGCACCCAAGCTGGTGCTTGGGGCGGCACCTGGAGGGGGGCGGCGCGGCGCTCTGGCCGCCGGGGGAGAGCCGAGCCGAGCCCCAGCCGGGGCTCGCCGCCCTCTCGCCGCCCTGCCCCCGGCGCTCTGGCCGCCGGGGGAGGGGCGGGAGAGCCGAGCCCCCGCTGGGGCTCGGCGCTCTGGCCGCCGGGGGGGGGGGAGAGCCGAGCACCCGCGGGGGCTCGCGGCCCTGCCCCCGGCGCTCTGGCCGCTGGGGGGGAGACCGGAGCCGCCGCCGGGGCTCGCCGCCCTCCCCCAGGGGCTCCGGCCGCCCCCCCCGGCAAAAAAGCCAGAGCCGGCCCTGCATGTACTCACACTGCCTCTCATCATGCTAGAGTGAGTACAAACAGCAGTGTAGCCACAGTAGCAGCTAAGCTGTATACACCTACCAGTTTCAGGCAGGTTTGCACTCCACACAGCTATGCCATGCATCCTCTGCCACTACCCCATGCTACACCACTAAACTGCTATTTATATTTGCACCAGCTCAAGGAGAGCTAGTGCCAGCATGTATACATGAGCCGGGGAATCACACCTCTAGCTCGTAGTGTAGACATAGCCTGAGCGTGGTGCAGCAAATACAAATATTTGTGATGGTGGCTTTACAGCCTTCAATGAATGGTTGGTTGGGAAAGTGAACAGGTTTAGAAAACTGAAAGTAATAACCAGTCTGTCTGTTGGGGGTAACTTATTCTCTCTCTTAGCCCTCGCTCCCCATCAGGTTAGCCTAGCATTTGAGGACCTAGTACTGTGCCCTCCTCCCAAAAAGAGAAGCTGTAGAGCAGTGGGTCTCAAACTTTTTTACTGGCAACCCCTTTCACATCTCAAGCCTCTGAGTGTGACTCCCCCTAATAAATTAAACACACTGTTTAATATATTTAACACCATTATAAATGCTGGAAGCAAGCAGAGTTTGGGGTGGAGGTTGACAGCTCGTGACCCCCCCATGTAATGACCTCGTGACCCCCTGAGGGGTCCCGACCCCCAGTTTGAGAACCCCTGCTTCTGCCTTCTTCCACCGCTGATGCTATTGCATAGAAACTGTGCATTTTCCTGAGGGCAGAATGCTTCATAGTTTGTCCACCACCAGTGTTTTGACAGTTCCTTTCTCTTTGCACTTGAGAGAACAGGTTCGCTGGCAGTTGTATTAAATCTCTAGCTCAACCTTTCATCACATCAAAATGGGGAGACAGGTGGTGAGAGAAGGCAAAATATTGTGGCTTGTGTACAACATTCAAAATGTACAAGCCACATTGCTTGGTGGATGTAAAATGTAGGGGAAATAGGGCAAGTTGCTACTTCCGCAACTACAGTAACATTGAGTCTGCTCCCCACTGTACCTGGTAGAACTGATGCACCTGTCATTAATTCCAATGTGTTTGGGAAAGAGAGACACCCAGCACAAGAGTCTAGAAAGTTACCCACACCCCACCCCTTTTTGCAGCTTGGATGGGACATTTTTATTGTAGCTGAAAAATTCGAACGTCTTTTCTTCTGCCAACTGACTTATAAAGGCAGGAGCATGTTACACCACATCTCAGCTAAAGTCAGATGTGGGATTTTGCAGCTTCCGCTTACTATTTTAGAAATGCACTCAAAATTTTGACAGAGTGTAAGTAGCCATCTGCTACAAGAGCCATGATGGATTAATTCTCCTGACTCTTGAGAAATGTTCTGATTTTATATACCATGTAAATGTGTTCGAAGAAGAAACACTTGGAAACTTCCCCCATCCGCTAGTCTGAAAAGGTCCTACAGTAAGTAGCAAAGGATATCTGCCAAAGGGTTACCATGTGTGCACATTTTGTTCATATGCAATGTATAAATGACTGTGGAATACAAATCCATGTCTAGCATGTAGAGCAGGGATCGGCAACCTTTGGCACGTGGCCTGTCAGGGAAATCTGCTGGCAGGCCGGGACGGTTTGTTTACCTGCAGTGTCCGCAGGTTCAGCTGATCGCAGCTCTCACTGGCCACGGTTCGCTGTTCCAGGCCAATGGAGGTTGCAGGAAGCAGCGGCCAGCACATCCCTCGGCCCGTGGCTCTTCCCGCAGCTCCCATTGGCCTGGAACGGCGAACCGCAGTCAGTGGGAGCTGCGATCGGCCGAACCTGTGGACGCTGCATGTAAACAAACCATCCTGGCCCGCTAGCAGATTTCCCTGACGGGCCGTCTGCCAAAGGTTGCCGATCCCTGATGTAGAGGGAGCTTTTCCAGACATGAGCTACAGCTGGACTTAAAAACTGTTTTACTTTACTACTATAGATAATAGGGCCAATTTTCAACTATAGGCTCTTTAGCGAGATATGCAAACCCAACATTTGCCACAAAATATTGGACATTTGCATACTTAATTGCCAATTTGAGCATCAAAATGGATGTAGTCTTAAGATGCTCACATTTAAAAATAAGGTTCAGTGTGTGAATTTAAATTACCCTTTGAGACTGTATTGTAAGTTTGGTGGTGGTGAGGCGTGTATGTGAGTATTTTATTAGCTACACTTTTACCTCTGAAAACCTTTGGAAAAACACTGACTGTTCTCAGTAAAATAAGAGATGTATCAGCACTGTGTTCATTATCACTTCCCAATATAAGATTACAGTGAAGGTTTAATCACAAGCTAAGGGTTATCACTAAAGTTGAATACTGCAAAAATGTTTGCAAATGTTTAGTTCAGACAAAAAACCTGAATTCAGGTAGCAAAAATCTTGAATGTAAGAATGTTCCTAGAAGGTGTTTCGGATACTTGTGCAATTGTGTATAAATACTAGAAGTGCTTGCAGGTCACCTTCATCATCCATATGAATATTTCACAGACTGAAATACATTCACATAAATTTGTCAAATAATTTTGAACAACCAAATTAGTAAAAAATCAAGATCTTTGCATGGATAATTCACAGATAGAAATAAGTTGTTTTCTGGAAATAGTTCACCCTGCTCTTGTTAGTACAAGTGTCTGCTGAAAGCCGTGTATAAATTGTATGCACTATATAAATACATAATATATTCATATATAGAGAGACCAAAAAGAGAGAGGAAGTTAGAGCTGTTTTAAAGGAGAGAGGTTCCAGAGATGCAAAGAATTAAGAACTAAAAAAAGACCTGGTAGGGATTTCTTTAAAAACCTACATTTTTCTCTCTGGTTGATTAAGTTTTAAATTTTATTTGATATAAGGGAAAAAACATTTTCTACGCAGATCCACAGCCAGGCAATTAATCCCAACTAGAGGCAGAATGTGCAGCCCAGAAATATATTTTCCTACCTGTCAAACCTCCCTCTTCATGTGTAGAAGTGTTGTTTCCACTCTTCTCACATTGGGTAGTAGATGTAATTTGTGTCTCCAGGGATCTATGATTTTTATTTGTCAGCTATATTTAATTATTAAATTCTCATTCTTTGCAGCTGGAGAATGAAGGGGAAAACAGACATGTAAAACTTAAAATGCTTTTTTTAAAATACTGCCGAACAAATTCATCCCTGGTGTAACTCTGTTGGCTTGAGTGAAGTTACACCAGGGATGAATTTGGCCCATTAGGGCCGCTCCTACAGGGCCGGCTCCAGGCACCAGCCCTCCAAGCATGTGCTTGGGGTGGCACCTGGAGGGGGGCGGCGCTCACCCGGGGAGAGCGGGGCCACGGCCGGGCTCACCGCCCTCCCCCGGCGATCCATCCGGCTGGCCAGGGAGAGCAGGGCCCCGGCCGGGCTCTCCGCCCTCCTCCCGGCGCTCTGGCCGGTCGGGGAGAGCGGGGCCCCGGCCAGGCTCGCCGCCCTCCCCCCGGCGCTCCGGCCGGCCGGGGAGAGCGGGGCCCTGGCCGGGCTCGCCGCCCTCCCCTGCCGCGCTCCTCGCCGGAGGGCGGGGGGCGGCGGGAGGCTTTTTTGCCTAGGGCGGCAAAAAAGCCAGAGCCGGCCCTGCTCTCCTAGAATCAATGTGTGCTTTTAAAGAGAGACTGGGATTATAGCTGTAATGCATCATCTCTCTCCAATTCTGTTTTAGCAAATCCAGCTAGTTCAAGTCCTCATAATTTTTAAACTGAGAGCTAACTTTTGACCCCTACTTCCCCTCAAAAACAATTTGTCCCCTTATAACTTTAACCAAGAATTGGAAGCCCTGTAGTGGGCATATTGATACTTGTGCCCTCTCCAACCTTCAATGACAAGTTTGTTGGCAGTGTAGTTGTAGCCGTGTTGATCCCAGTATATTAGAGAGACAAGGTAGATTATGTAATATCTTTTATTGGCCCAACTTCTGTTGGTGAGAGAGACAAGCCTTTGAGCCACAAAGGGCTCGAAAGCTTGTCTCTCTCACCAACACAAGTTGGTCCAATAAAAGATATTACCTCCCCCATCTTGTCTCTGTTTGTTGGCACAAAGCATACCGCTACTTCAACTAGCCTTGCACTGGTTATTATTAGACTCTGGTGGCCACAGGATCAGTTTCATAGCAATCATGGTGTGATTCCAGGTGATCTCTAGTTCCAGTCACACGAGTTCAATGCACGTCGCACACTCTGGATCTTGTGGAGTGGAGTGGAGATTGAGGGGTCATGACCTGACCACTATCTCTTGCAGTTTCAGGGCAGGGCACTCTTTGTTCCCATCACAGTAATGGATCTGATTGATTGTATATAATAAAATTCCAGAATTGGCACTCTGTGGGCCACTCTGAAACCTAGAATGTCTGCAGAGTCAGTGTGAAGTGATGGAAACAGCTACAGGCATGGTCGATGGCTCTCTTTGTTCAGAATGTCACCAGGTTGAACCATCATTGGGATTCAGAGTCTGTTACCATTCAGGTTTTAAGTTTTCAGCCATTTTGACTTTATGAATTACACCTATATGGTTTACAGCCACAGTAAGGCATGTATCTCTGCCATGCTATGATCACTGTAATATCAGATGTAACTCATTCAGTCACCAACCTTACTCTACAGCTAATTTGCATGCAACAATATCATTGTTTGTATGAGGAAGATGCATAGATGGTGGATCATCTAACTGCCATAGTTCTTCAAAATCACCCACACAGTTAGCACACACAATAACCCCAGACACACATTGTGAATTTTTCAGCTACCTTGTGGGAATGAGCGATCTGACTTGGCCTGGCTTGGCTTTTTCTGTAGAAGCAGATCAGTGTCTGAGGTATATAAATGTGCAGTCTGCTCTGCATGAGTTTTGGCTAGCATTGCTCACTGAGGTGCCAGGTGTGTTTAAGGGAACTGTGGGTGGTGATCAGTGAATTGGACCTTTATCCATTCTGGCTGATAAAATCTTTCCACTTAATTAGGGAAATCTATTGAGGAGATTGCCACAAAGTTGGTCTGGAATCCTCTCATTTCCCTGATTCTTATCAGTCTGCTTTTGGTCTGGGAATGGGCATAGACTGCATTAGTCTCTTTAGTAAATGTTCCTTTGGCAATGGACAAAGGCTAGGAGTCCCATGACTATGCTATTAGTTCTGTCAGCAGCATTTGATTCATTGACTAATGTTGGTGTGTGGTCCCTGGCAGGGCTAGCTGGCGTTGTGCTTTGTTTTTCTTTTTAAGAAGATTTAATGGGCAGTATTGGGTGATTGTTCATCTGCCTCAAGGATTGCCTGTGTGGGATACCACAAGTATCTCTTCTATCACGCACACATACCCCTCATTCAACAAATCTATGTATCTGCCAGGGGAGATAAGCAAGTTGGTTTGGGCTGTAATGCCACCAGTATGTTAATAACTCTTGCTCTGTTGTTCCATGTGACTAAATCTGGATGATGTGGTTGTTGGGCTCGGCCAGACACTAGGAAAGTCCAAGTTTTCTGACCTTCAGAGTAAGGAACAAGGCTCACTTGCTAGGCCTTTTTGGAGAACCTGAGTTGAGTAGAAAGGAGGTTGCTGTTTTATGGGGTGATTTTATGATGAAGAGGTTAATTGTCACTGTTTCTGTGATATTTCTAGGATTATTATTGCATTGATGAGCCTAGAGAGTTGTCAGCTGTATTAGAATCAAATCAGTATGTTTAGTCATATATTCAGCAATTCCTCAATTATCTAAAGTTATATCTACACTAGGGAGACTATACCAGTAGAACCCCATAGAATAGACACAATCTACGCTGATGGAAGGGGTTTTTCCCTTGGTGTAAGAAAACCACCTCCCTGAACATTGGTAGGTAGGCCAGCAGAAGCATTCTTCCATTGACCTAGTTGTGTCTACATTGGAGGTTAGGTTGGCCTAGCTACATCAGTCAGCGGTGTTGATTTTTCACACCTTTGACTGACATAGCTATGTCAACCTAAATTGTAAGTGTAGACCAGGCCTTGTTCACTTAATATCAGCTCTTCTCTCTTTCCATCTCTGATCTCCACATCTGGGTGCAAACTTTTGTATCTTTTGCTGTCTAAAGCCTATGTCTATACTTCAACTAGAATCAAGTTGGGGAGCCAGCTGAAACGCAGTTACCAGCCGTTGCTTAGCCAGGAACCTTCACTGTGTGCTTGTAACTAAGTTAGAAGACTGGACAAACGGGTTGTAACCATGTTGCAGCAGGGTTATGGTTATGTAAATGGGGTCCAAGAGTAGTCTGTGGACACCCTGAATTTGTAGTTCTTCTTTGAGTGCTTGCTCATGTCCATTCCATATTAGGCGTGTGTGCTCGCCACATGCACCGGTGCCGGAAGTTTTTCCTTCAGCAGTATCCGTAGGGGACCGGCTATGGCGCCCTCTGGAGTGGCACCCACATGGCATAGTATAAGGGGTGCCGCCGGCTTCCCCCACCCTCCATTCCTTCTTGCTGCCAGTGACAGTGCTGGAATGTCTGCTGCTTCGGCTAGTGTTGATTCCTCCTCTGTTCTTGCAAACTTTGAAAACCTGTAAAATAGTTATACATAGTTAGTAGTTTTCTTAGTTACCCTTAGTAGTAGCCTCAAACTCTTCGTTAGTCCCGAATGGGACCCAGCCAGGGGTCGGGGCATGCCCTGGTCCCCAGGCTTTAAGCCCTGCGATCGCTGCAAATGGTCTATGCCCATCAGCGATCCACATACCAGCTGCCTAAGGTGTTTAGGCAAGGGGCACATAAGTGACAAGTCTGTATCTGCAAGTCGTTTAAACCTAGGATGAAGAAGGAGTCCAATATCCATCTGAAAGTGCTCCTAATGGAGTTGGCACTCACTCCGGCACCGTGGTCTCCGTGCGCAGTGCTCCCCCGGCGCTGTCCACGAGCCGGCACCGGTCTCCCTTCACAGCTCCAGTCAAGAAGCCGAAAAAGACTGTGAGGGGAAGATCTCCTACCTCCCGCAAGGGAAAGGAGAGGGAAGGGGGCAAGCCAACACCCGTGTCGGGCAGCTCAACATCCCCCTCAGGAAGTCAGGCCCCAGCTCAAGTCGAGTGGTGCAGCCCATCCCATGCCTTGCCTGTGACTCTGGATAGCGGTGCAGGACCTGGCCAGCTTCAGGTGCCGTCAATGCCCAAAGCCCTTCATGCAGCTCAGGAGATCCTGACGCTCCCGGTGCCGCCCACACTGGCTCCAACGGTACCCCAGTCTCGGGGAAAACCCATGTTGGGACCTATGCGTGTGTCCCCGCCTCAGCGGTACCGTTCCCATTGAGTGGGACGTCCCACCAGCATTTGCCTGTCCATAGCTGTCACGCCTCAGGACAGGAGAGGCAGGCTCAGCGGAGCCCTCTTCGGTCCCCGCACCGGGGGCACTGATTGAGGGACTTGAGGCATACCTCGCTGGTAGATTGGCACAGAGCCTCTGAGGCACGCGCCACCCGGCAAGAACTCCGGGACCTGCCCCGACCATCTTCAAGGGCCAGGTACTGATCCCAGGACCTATCGGACACCAGAGGCTGCCGATTGCCGGACCATCATTGCCCGTCTCCAAAAGGAAGGTCGCCCTACTCAGAATAATGCTCCCGGCAACCGGCTCGCGATGTCCCAGTACCGGTCAAGTAGCATGAGGTGTGGATCGCTGGTATCTGACTTACGTGGTCTGCCATGGCAGGCTCTAAATGTGGCCCCCGCAACAATGGCTGGGGATGGTCTATTTCCAGTCCAGAGATCCCCTGGAAAATATCGTTACCATTCCCCAGGCGATACTTACTTCGCTGCGATGGTGGACCGACTGCAGGACAGTCCTGAAGGGGGTTCCATTCAACAACCTCGCTCACTCCATCGAGTTGGTGTCGGACGCCTCAGACCTCGGCTGGGGTGCGCATCTCGGCGACCTCCAGACACAGGGGATGTGGTCCCCAGAGGAGACGAAGTTGCACATAAATATCAAAGAGCTCCGAGCAGTCCGGTTGGCGTGTGGAGTCTTCCTGCCCCACCTGTCGGGCTAGGTGGTACAAGTCCTGATGGACAACACAGCCTCGATGTTCTACATCAACAGCAAGGGGGAGCTTGCTCATCGGCCCTCTGTCAGGAGGCACTCAGTCTACGGGACTTCTGCATCAGCTACGAAATCCACCTAGAAGCTTGTCACCTTCCTGGTGTCAAGAATACGCTGGCAGATCAGCTCAGCAGGGACTTCTCCTCTCACCACAAGTGGTCGCTCCATCCAGAGGTAGCCTGCATAATCTTCCAAAGGTGGGAAACTCCCCAAGTGGACCTGTTTGCTACCAGACAGAACAGGAAATGCCACTGGTTTTGCTCTCGGCAAGGTCTGAGCAAGGGCTCCCTCTCCGATGCCATCCTCCTGTCATGGTCAGGGAGCTTGATGTACGCGTTCCCTCCGATTCCACTCATCGGCAGAGTCCTGGCAAAGATCGAGAGAGAAAACGCAGGTTGTCATGATCACCCCGGTGTGGCCTCGCCAGCATTGGTTCCGCACGCTCATGAACTTGTCAGTGGCCCCTCTCTGGCCCCTGCCCAACCAACCGGACCTGCTGTCACAGGACCACGGTCGGCTCCTACACCCCAACCTCAAGTCCCTCCACCTCTCGGCGTGGATGCTGCATGGCTGAACCCAGAGGAGCGGGCCTGTTCTGAAGGAGTCCAACAGGTCCTCCTGGGGAGTAGGAAGCCCTCAACCAGACTGACTTACCTGGCCAAGTGGACGAGGTTTTCCCACTGGGAGTCTGAGCGTAGCATCTCTCCCTCGTGTTCTTCCATACAGGCTGTCCTGGACTACCTGCTCCATTTGAGGAACCAAGGCCTGACACACTCTTCCATTAGAGTGCAACTAGCGACCATCTCCACTTTTCACCCGCTGATCCACGGACAGACGGTGTTTTCTCATGACATGATGGTGAGATTCTTGAGAGGTCTCGAGAGACTCTTCCCGCAGGTACGGGCTCCTGTCCCACCATGGGATCTTAACTTGTTCCTCTCTAGGCTCACTGGCCCACCCCTTGAGCCGCTGGGTTCCTGCTCCCTTTCCCACCTGTCATTCCTGGTGGCGGTGACATCCGCAAGACGGGTCTCTGAAATTAAAGCCTTGACCTCAGAACCTCCGTACACGGTCTCCTACAAAGATAAGGTTCAGTTGCAGTCCCACCCGGCCTTCCTGCCAAAGGTGGTCTCCACCTTCCATATGAACCAGGACATCTTCCTCACAGAGTTCTCTCCCAAACCACACAAAACCAGTGAGGAGAGGTGTCTTCATGCCCTGGCCGTCTGGAGGGCCTTGGCTTTTTACTTAGAACGTACCAAGCCTTTCCGAAAATCGACTCAACTCTTCATCGCTACAGCAGATAGGATGAAGGGTCACCCGGTGTCCTCACAGAGGATTTCCAATTGGATCACCTCGTGCATAAGGGCCTTTTACGACCTGGCAAGAGTTCTGCCACCACTGATTGTCAGAGCCTACCCGACGAGAGTGCAGGTGTCTTCAGCGGCCTTCCTGTTGCACATCACTATCCAGGACATCTGTAGAGCCGCAATGTGGTCATCTGTTCGCACATCCCCGTCTCATTACACCATCACTCAGCAGGCTAGAGACGACGCTGGGTTTGGCAGAGCTGTGTTGCAATCTACACGTCCATGAACTCCTACTCACCTCCAGGGGTACTGCTTTGGAGTCCCCTAATATGGAATGGACATGAGCAAGCACTCAAAGAAGAAAAGACAGTTACCTTTTCCGTAACTGGTGTTCTTCGAGATGTGTTACTCAAGTCCATTCCATAACCCGCACTCCTTCCCCGCTGTCAGAGTTTTTGGCAAGAAGGAATTGAGGAGGGGGGGAGCCAGTGGCGCCCCTTATACCATACCATGCGGGTGCCACTCCAGAAGGCACCAGAGCTGGTACCCTACAGATACTGCTGAGGGAAAAGCTACCGGTGCATGTGGTAAGAGCACACACCTAATATGGAATGGACATGAGCAAAACATCTCGAAGAACATCAGATACAGAAAAGGTAACTCTCTTTTACTTTTCAGCCACACTTCTCATGCAGCTGGTGACTCTAATCAGCATTCACCATTTTTAGAGTGAACCCTGTACTAATTCACCATGAGTTAATGTTAATAGTTGCTGACAACCATAACTGTAAAATGTCCAATTTTTTTTTGCATACATCAGTTTTGTGGTCACTATGTTCTTTCACAGATTTTTTTTTTTTAAACGTTAAGGTATGTTAAGGTTTTAATTTGTGAATATGCATGTCTACTGATAAGATGGACTGTCAAGGATATTGGGGGCAATAATTTGCCACATTCTGATGGGGTAGGCAGAAAAATCTTTCTGTTTTCAGTTATCTAATTGTTGGTTTTAAATTTGCCACAGCATCTCAGAGAGCTTAAATTAATTAAAACCACGCTTTTTGTGGGTCCCATGAAAAAGCAATATATTGTGCTCCCCCGTTGGCTGTATAGCATGTACTTCCTTGTTAACACATTTGATTTTTGAATACACCTTTTTGATACACTTCTGCTCAAAAGCTCCACATCACCCATCTTGTATCAGTCTTTGGGCTATCTTCAAACTTGGGCCTGGTCTACACTAACCCCCCCACTTCGGACTAAGGTACGCAAATTCAGCTACGTTAATAACGTAGCTGAATTCGAAGTACCTTAGTCCGAAGTTACCGCGGTCCATACGCGGCAGGAAGGCTCCCCCGTCGATGCTGCGTACTCCGCTCGCCGAGCTGGAGTACCAGCGTCGACGGCGAGCACTTCCGGGATCGATCCGGGGCACTTCCGGGATCGATCCGGGGCACTTCCGGGATCGATCCGGGATCGATTTATCGCGTCTTAACCAGATGCGATAAATCGAACTCAGAAAACCGATTGCTTACATCCAGACCCGGATGTAAGTGAAGATGTACCCTTGGACAGGGATCTCACCACAAATGTATTTTGAGGAACTCTTCCATGACTTCCACTGGTGTATGTTTTAGAAACAAGTCTTAGGAGAAGGGAAACTTTTTTAAAAAGTGATTCTCTATTAAATGAGTTCTGTTACAAACCATATTCTCTTTGTGCCCTCCACCCCATCTAGTTAAAGTCTGGCCCAGCTACAAATATTACTGCACTGCAGAGGTGTGGGAATAGAGATGTCATGCAAAATTGAGAACTTTTTTCCTCTTTCTCTTTAAAACAGAGGAGGAAACATTGTAGATGCTGTGTTTGCTCCTGCAACAGGTGAAATGATGCTAACATCTTTGTTTTTAAAGTAAAATTTCTGAAATGTAAAATTGTCACCGTATTTTTCAAATAATGAAATGGATTGGATTGTCTTACAATTCAAATCCTTCAGTGATTTCTCCCCCACTCCCCTCCAAATGCAAATTCCCTGTCTGGCATGTTGTTTTTCTCTATGGCTGGAGTTTGGAATGTGATAAGCTGTCAGGACTCTGCATGTATTTGAGGACCTGTATGTGTTTGTGCTAAGAGCCCTTTAGGCACTGTTATGATAATCAACATAAGAAAATAAATTGCTTTTTGCTAAAGCAGTAAAGAATCAGAATCAGCTGTAGCCCAGCAATCATGAGCAATTCTGTATGACAGATTGCCATACGTACCGCATGATGGAGGGTAAAAGACTGTGGGGAAGAAACTGATTTTTGTTTTCAAGCTTCCAGCCTGTATATGCTTTTGCCTGCAAATGCATGTTATGCAGATCAAAACTTTGGGCATACAAAATTGAAATCAGTTTTAGAGGCCTAATTATAAGTCCCTTTTGAAGATGAAGCCCATCAAGTCCTTAGTTAAGGTAGCAGTTTGCCTTTGGGCAGATGTAGCTATCAACTTTGTCACCTATGATGCACTCTTCTTCTCCATGAAAATCTTTTTAATATTATTACATGATTTAATTGTATTGTTTTAATAGAGGTGAGCAGCCTGTGAGCAACCAACAGATTATTTTATTGTAATCATTGATCCCTTATTTAGAAATAGGCAGATTTTCAGCCTCCCAGCAACACTGGTAGCGGAGTTACTAAAGTCCTCAAATCTTGATTTAAAGACTTCAAGTTACAGAGAATCTACCATTTACTCTAGTTCAGACCAGAAAGAGACGTGTACCCCATGCTGCATAGGAAGATGAACCCCCCCGCCAGGGTCTCTGCCAGGGGGGAAATTCCTTTCCAAATCCAAATATGGCGATCAGTTAGACCCTGAGCATGTAGGTGAGCCCCACCAACCAGACACTTGGGAAAGAATTCTCTGTAGTAATTCAGAGCCTTCCCCATCTAGTGTCCCATCAGCAGCCATTGGAGATATTTGCTGCTAGCAGTCACAGATCAGTTACATGCCATTGTAGGCAATGTCATCGGACCATCCCCTCCATATCAAGCTCAGTCTTGAAGCCAGTTAGGGGTTTTTTGCACTGCTCCCCTGGGAAGGCTGTTCCAAAACTTCAATCCTCTGATGGTTAGAAACCTTCATCTAATTTCAGGGGTAAACTTGTTGATGGCCAGTTTATATCCATTTGTTTTTGTGCCAATGTTGGTGCTTAACCTCTCCCTCCCTGGTATTTATCCCTCTAATATATTTATAGAGAGCAATCATATCTCCCCTCAGCTTTCATTTTGTTAGTCTAAATAAGCCCAGCTCCTTAAGTCTTCTCTTGTAAGGTAGGTTCTTCATTCCTCGGATCATTCTAGTAGCCCTTCTCTGCACCTGTTTCAGTTTGAATTCATCTGACTTAAACATGGGAGACCAGAATTGCACACAGATGAGGTCTGACCAGTTCCTGGTACAATGTTAATAATGCTTCCCTGTCTCTACTGGAAATACCTCCCTAATGAATCCTAGGATTGCACTAGTCTTTTTTACAGCTGCATCTCATTGGCAGCTATAGTCTGTGATCAACTAATACATCCGGGTCTTTCTCCTCCTCTGTCACTTCCAACTGGTAAGTCCCCAGCTTTGCAAGTGCCGGCTGCCTCACTAAAACCCTGGCCTTCACCTGGGTAGCACGCTTCAGCCTTTCCTCCTGCCTGTCAGCATGCTGCTGTTCCAGTCTTTCATCTTTCTTCTTCTGGTACTGGACATGCTTGTCTGTCCTCTCAAGAACATCGACTATAACTAAGGCTAAGATTTTTGTCACAGATATTTTTAGTATAAGTCACGGATAGGTCATGGGCAAAACAGAAAAATTCACGGAAGCCGTGATCTGTCCCTAACTTTTACTAAAAATATCCCTGACAAAATGGGGATCTGCGGGTCCCCACACTATTTCAAGTGGGGCAGCTGCAGGGACTAGGAGCTGCCTGTAGCAGCTGGAGGCTGCAAGGTACCACTGCTGCCTGCAGCTCCGGGCACCCCCCGCTACCCCTGGGCGCCGGGAGCTCGGGGGTTCCCCGCCACCCATGGGGGCCAGGAGCTTGGGTTCCTCCACAGCAGCCTGGAGCTGCCCGCCACCCCCGGCGGCAGGGAGCTCAGGGGTTCCCTGCCACTCCTGGCGACCCGGAACTCGGGAGTTCCCCTGCAGCGCTTCCCCCGGCGACAGAGCGCTGGAGGTTCCCTGCCACCACCTGCCAGGAGCTGGGGGGTTCCTCCGGCAGCAGGAAGCTGTGGGGGTTGCCAGAGGCGGCAGGGGTACCCCACAGCTTCCTGCCCCAGTGGGGGAACCTACAGCTTCCGACCACTGTAGATTGCAGTCATGGAGGCTGCTGGAAGTCACAGATTCCGTGACTTCCACGACCTTCGTGACTAAATTGCAGCCTTAACTATAACTTCATCAAGGAAATGCTTCCTTTTGGAGCGGTCCATGAACATACGTTGGGCCAAAGATTGAGTTCCTGAAGAACAGCACGCAGTATAGGCAGGGCCGGATTTCCAATTAGGCACAGTAGGTACGTGCCTAGTGGCACTGGTGTTCTAGGGGCGCAAAGTTTACCAAGTACGTGATTTTTCTAGCCCAATTGGGTTATTTTTAGCTGTCAGTTGCCAGGGGGTGAGTTGTGGTATTTTGGGCTATTTTGCTGCCCTGCTGCTGCTGGCTGCTTGGGAGTTCTTGGGAGGGAGGGTGCCTCCTAATCTGCCCTGCCCAGATGCCCCACACACCACTTGTCTCATATTGTGCCCCCTTCCCTTAGGTGATGTTTGCAGCATGCACAGAATTCTTGTCCGAGGGAGGCAGAATTTTTTTCTTCAGAAAATGTGCTGCAGTTCTGCCTTTCGCCCACCAGAGGCCTCTGTGGCACCAGGCGGCAAATAGCCAGCAGGTGGGTGCATTTTTTCCTCAAGTGAAAAGTCACAGCAGCCTTCTTGGAGCCAGGTAAGGAGGCAGAGTAGGCCACACAAGGCTGCTGGGGGCTCACAAGGCCACATGGGGACATGGGAGGAAGGGTCACAAGGGGACACGGGAGGAGGCGCTGAAGATGCTGTGCCTAGGGACGCGTAAGGTGTAAATCTGGCCCTGAGTATAGGTAAAGGGTTCTGAAATAGGGTTATTGTCTACACTAGCTCAGTGGAGGGGCACTGAATTAATTACTGTGGAATCTCAAGGGCATAAAATGTAACCAACACCTATTGTGACCGGGATGCTTCGGTCCTCATACTGTCTCTGGACACAGCCTTGTTAATTGCAGTTACAGAAGTGCAGACGGCATGGTAACTTTAAAATTGTAACCTTTTGGTTTAATAAAAGTGTCATAACTAATTGCCATATGGAGGGTGCGGGAGGTGTGTATAGCGCTCTTGCTGCAAAAAGCTTTTTCTGTCATTTCAGGCCTTTCATATTTTGGGAGGCATAACTCTTCTTGTGGTGCCCTATTGGCAGAGGGGGATGTTATTCCAAGCTGCTGGTGAGAAACCTGCAGTGTATGCAGTATTCAAACGTATAGTGACCAAACAGCACATTTGTGAGTGGAGTGGACTAGTCACCTATACCGTGTGGCCTGGAAAATACTCCCTTCCCCACAGTGTGACTAACTATCTGGAGTTCCCGCTTCAGGAAAAGTTGGCAGCTATCAGCAGCCAGGATGCGGACAGAATCCATGTGGGAATTAACATGATGCTGTGTTAGTTCACACATGGCCTGCCCTGTTTCTGCTGCATGCAAACACTCTGAAATCTGCAGCTTTCCTCCACCCCATACCCAGAACATTTCTGGGGGAAAACTCATACCCCTCCTGTACTGTGGAGAAATTATTTGGTTACCCGCAGACGGCGTGGATTACGTCGAACTAGCATGGACTAGATTTGGCAATAGGATACTGTTTCCCAAACACACACACTCAGTTCGTTGTTTACAGGTGGCTCCATAGACCCAGGAGGAGTGATTTATTGAAAGGAAAACATGAATGGCCCTAGCAACCATCTGTGACACAACAGTTAAATTAACCTTCACAGCTGTTTATGAATGTTTGAAATTCCAAGGTGCCATTTTGAACTCCACATGGTGGGGGGATGCCAAGGTGCTGTGATACAATCCGCTGCTAGTGGCCACACACTGGTAGTCAGGACTTATCATTTTTGCATTGCTCCATACAGCAGGAATCCCTCCCATCACTGTAATAATAAACTGAAATTTGAGTCATACACTTACAGAGCTCTGAGGCAGCTTGAGTCTCCATTGGATTTTCTGCAAGCTCCACAGCAGGCTATTCTATATGGAGGTGGAGGAATCAAACAGCTCTTCCAAGTAGGGATTGAGAATTTGCTGTTGATCCTGATCCAAGGCTGCTCTGGGACCTTAAATCCTAAAATGGGCGTGTCGTTGGAGAGTTGCACAAGGTGCAATTCTTGTTCCAGTCTTCCGGTACTCGCTCTTCAGCCTCTTCACAGGCACTCTGCACGGATCACCTGTCCAGAAAATCTGCAGAGCTGCCAGTTTAACAACTATCTGCTGGTACGCATGGTCATTGCTGATGCTTTTGCTGAAGTCCACCATTTTACTTGCTTCGCACCAGAGACTCATCAAAATCTGGCTGTGCTTCTCTGACCAGGATGCAGCTCGCTTTGCAAAAGGCTTGATCAGTTCGCTCTCCATTGCGAACCCAGGAGGCTCTCTGACACTGGAGATCGGTGATCAGAAGAGAATGAGTTAATGTTGACCTGAGTGCTGCTGTTCGGGGGACAGGAGGGGAGCAGGGTGGCTTCGTGTTTTCAATACAGTGGATTGCAGATTGTTGGGATAGAGAGGACAAAGGAAGTTGTCCCATGGAATCATGGGGTACTTCTGGCAGACTTTTGGGACCTGAATCAAGTGGGGCTGCATCTGCACTGCAAAGCAATAGGGCTCAGACCCTCCAGCCCTGCAGGGTTCTGGGACCCTAGGTTAGCGCAGATGCAAGGGGGGTTAGGCTTGAGCCCGAGCTCAAGCACAAGTTCACATTGCCATGTAGACGTACCCTCAGATTCATGGTAATGGCTAGACACACCCTGAACACCTGAGGCACAAAGATGAGAGCTGGCCAGGGTCTCAGCAAAAGCAATTCTTATTCTAGTGCTCAGAAGATCTTTGGTGGGGAAATTCTTGGGCCTGTCCTGTCCCAACAAGACGATCTCCAAGGGAGGGGAGGAGAGAAGATGTGGAAGGAAGAAGGGAGGTGGCAAGGGAAGAGCCCAAAGGAAGAGGGGAGGGAAGACGAAGAAGGAACTGGAGAGTAGGGAAAAAGAGAGCAGACAGAGGAGAGCTGAAGGGGCAGGAAACATGAGAATTGCCATAGAAGATCAGAGCAGTGGTCTCTCTAGTCCAGCATCCTGTCACTTGTGGTGGTCAATACTAGATGCTTTAGATAGAAGAAGGTGCAAGACACCTATTCCTCCATGTGTGGGTTGCATAGTGGGCTGCTATATTCTTCACTAAACGATGAGCTATGTTATCTTCAGCTAGTTCCAGCTCGTGCCATATTTCAACACTATCTAGAGAACTGTATCTGAGTTCTAACCCCAGAGTTGATGTAGTGCAAGGATAGCAGAGGGGAGGGGGTACAGAAAACCCATCAAACTAGATACTGCCTTGCTACTTACAACAAAGTACATAACAAAAAACAAACACATTTAGGTAGGAAGGTGATAGTGTTACAGGCATAAAAAAAGACAAGTCTCTACAAATAGCAATACAAATACCTTGTGATGAATATGAGACTTTAAAGGAAAAGTGTGAAAACTGTGACTGGTCCTGGAGCAGAAAGAGTCCCTCCCCCTCAACAAAAAACACAAACCTCAGGTTGAGAGGGTAAAAAAAAAATTCTGCTTTGCTTTTCCTGCTTTCTTTCCTGTGTAATCAGATGCTTAGATGTTACTAAGCTACTGTGACAGAAAAATACATGGTTTTGTGCTGTGCATATCTTTCTACATTCATTGAACTGTGATGCGTCATAAAATGTCTATGATCAGCTGAAGCAGAGACAACTTGCGTTCACATTATTTGTTACATTGGGTTTCCTGTTTAGTTCTAAGCAAAAACACAATGCAACCAACTCTAATGGAATATTGTCACCTAATGAGCTCTAAGCACTGTTCTATTATTTTATCCTTACTGATTTTCAGCTTCTAATCCCTTCTAAATATATTAGCCATCTCTTCCCTGCTGCCCTCTCTTTATTTCCACAAAACCCACTGAAAAGGTAAAGATCTGTATGAAAATCCTTGCGGGCTCTGTTGCAGTACACAATGCAATGTAATGAAATGAGGCTGTAGACAGACACTGCAGTAATCAATGGCAATTGTAGCCTTATCTGTAGTTTTCAGTTACTCTTGATTGATTGCCCACCCCAAGTTGTGAGGATCTGTGCTATAATGGTCTGGGTAGGTTCAGCCCTCAGATAACCTCTCAGTTGTAGTCTATTAGAATGAGGATCCTGTGGTGCACAAACATGGACACCACACTTGTATTTGTTTGGTTTGGTTACTAAAAACCTCCTACAATATAGAAGAGAATTGAAAGATAATGCCATACAACCAGTGCTTGTGTTAAGTACACAATTGCCTGCGAAGATATGTGACGCGCAGTAGGTGGTCGTCAGCACGCTGGTCACACCTTTCCCTACTAAGAATTATCCTTTATAGTAGGTTATGCTGACGGCTCCTTGATTCCATGCAAATTCATGTGTGTGTCACCCTCATTTCCTTATCTAAGCTTTTGCACCCCATATCTTAGGGAGTTCACAATGTTAATTTGTTACTTATTTACTTCATTATCATCATTATTTGTCAATTAGTTGTATCGTTTTTTTGTGGTATTCTTGGAGTTCATGTATAAGTGTCAGTTAAACTTATTCTTTAAATTTATCCTAAAATACCAATAACCTTTACTTTGTAGTTTCATATGTCCTATTAGCTAATTTTCTTATGACTGGCTTAATCTTGTGATTTGCTGTCACCTACCTGTCAGTTCCTCATGTTAAGCTAAACCTAGGCCTTAATTAGTTATACTAAGCAAACTACCTTTTAGGCCTTGGGCCTGTGGGTTCTCTACTTGCATTACAGCATTAATCCATACCTATTTTACCCGTAGATATATATGGAAGGCTACATATGAAGCCGGAGACCTTCAGCACCAAAGCTCCAATTCAGCCAGCTATTTAAGCATGTGCCTCACTTTAATCAAGTAAATCCCCAGGGATTTATTCATATGCGTAAAGTGAGGCATGTGCTTACGTGTTCTTCGGGGCCCAATTCACCAAGACAGTTATCTAACCACTCAAGCTCAAGTAGGGCTTCAGCCATGAGAAACTGTTAGAGGCTGTCATAACTGCCATCTAGATCTAGGTAAAAACTACAGTCCCTTGTCTCCACTAGGATTTCAGATTGATATCTCTCTCTCACTGTAAAAACATACCTTTGATTGTCAGTGAAAACATAGCCTCAGTCTCTGAGGACAATGAGAGGGACACATGATCACACGTGCTAAACTACACTTTTACTGCAGTATTTTCTTCTTAACACCTCTATTCATACAGTGTGTGTTGCTTTTGGTACTGTCTTCTTCCACTTTTTTTTTTATAGTCCCTTCAAATGAACATAAAGCAGCAGAGCTTTCTGATGTTCTAATCCTGTGTTTTATTGAAACAGAAAATTGAACAAATATTGTCTTATTAATCATATCAAAAGACTTGCATCAAGTTCAGTTCAATTACAAAATAAAACTCACAGTGGGAGACAACTTCTTTTGGGAATTTAAGTAGGAGGTAAGCAGTGCATACGCCTTGTACATCTCTTCTGCACAGGGATGAATTTCATTCAGTGGCCTGTCTTCACTATAAAATTAGGTCTTGTTAATACACGACCTTGAGGATTCATTAGCTAACACCATGTTAAACTCAATTTAGCAGGCAGCACAGTCCTCAGGTTTAAATGGTCATGGGCAAACACCACTGGAACGATAGGGTTAATTACCTGATGTTAAATATGATTTGCCCCTGCCTGTCTGTAAAGTCATATGTAACATTGTGTTGGTTAACATGACTGCTCGTGGTCACATTCTAACATGACCTAATTTTCTAGTGAAGACCAGCCCTAAGAGAAGAAGATCCATCTCACCTTCTGCAGCAGGAGAAAGCAAGACAGGTCATGAGGTCCGTGCATAGGGCAGAGACCTGCTGTCTTCAGAGTGAGAGTGGGCCTTCGGTGGCCTTCTGCCAACTCTCTCTGCTGTACCACAGCCTGGAGCTATAATCACGTAAGGCAACTTATTATTTGCAATTTCTTATTCTGAAGCTGTTGGATTTGTAGAGTCAATTATTTAGGCCCAGCTGGAGGTAATGACTAATGTTTCTCTTTAAGACCAAAAAGTACAATATATATAGTCTCTCTCAGCCGCTGCGAGCTCAACTCCGTGAAGCCTGTAAATTTGTTTGCTCAGGAACATTCACATTTTATTAGATTTTGACATACATGATAGTGCTGATAATTCACTGTGGAAGATTTTTGGAAAGCTGTCTCCAAAGGATTAAAACAAAGGCAAAGCTTCTATGCAAGCAAGCTGGAATTGTGCCTTTAGTACTTTTTCAGCAAGTCAAGCTGAGAACAGGGCCGGCTCTAGGCACAAGCCGACCAAGCACGTGCTTGGGGCAGCACCTCAGAAGGACGGCCAATGTTGGGGTGGCGGGGGGCGCTCGACGGGTTTTTTTTGTTTGGGCCGGGCAGCGCGGGGGTGTTTCGGCGGCGCGGCACGGCGCGGGGGGGGGGCGGGGGAGAGCTTGTGCGGCGCTCCGGGCGGGGGTTTGGCCAGCCCGGCGCGGCCGGCACTCGGGGCGGGGGTTTGGGCGGCCAGGCCCGGCGCGGCGCTCGGGGCGGGGGTTTGGGCGGCCAGGCGCTGGGGGGGGGGAGGGTGTTACGGCGGGGCGGCGCTCTTCTTTTTTGCCTGGGGCGGCAAAAAAGTTAGAGCCGGCCCTGGCTGAGAAAAGTGGTGGCTCACCCATTCCCATTCTTGAGTCAGCAGAAGAGAAAAGCAGCCCTCAGTATGAGTGGTG
>NW_020664435.1:939211-954761 GCF_002925995.2 Terrapene triunguis | reverse complement strand
TGGGTGGCCCAGCTCGGTGCAGCGCTGGGGTGGGGGGTTTGAGTGGCCCGGCGCTGGGGTGGGGGTTGGGCGGTGCGGCGCTGGGGTGGGGGTTGGGCAGCCCGGCGCGGCGCTTGGGGGAGGGGGTTTTGGCGGCCCGGTGCTTGG
The DNA here is from genome assembly GCF_002925995.2 of Terrapene triunguis. Lineage (NCBI taxonomy): Eukaryota > Metazoa > Chordata > Testudines > Emydidae > Terrapene > Terrapene triunguis. The sequence continues at coordinate 954,614 of NW_020664435.1, read as the reverse complement.
GCGCGGCGGGGGGGGGGAGGGTGTTACGGCAGGGCGGCGCTCTTCTTTTTTGCCTGGGGCGGCAAAAAAGTTAGAGCCGGCCCTGGCTGAGAAAAGTGGTGGCTCACCCATTGCTATTCTTGAGTCAGCAGAAGAGAAAAGCAGCCCTCAGTATGAGTGGTGCTGTGTGCCCCTGGCTGAGTACTTGAACAGAAACAAGGCTCAAACACCCTGCCTAAAAATGGCTCCAGAAACAGCAGCTGTAACTATAATAAAAATAGCAACTCATCCAGAAAAATCCATCTTTGAACTCATATTGAAATTTACTTATGTTAGATTAGAGGTTCTCTTTCCGTAGTGATTCCTGGTTGTAAGGACTATGCAGTACACTATATACATACATCTGTCCTATTTTCCGCCATGATTCCCGAGTCAGATCGGATTAGCCCACTTGCTGGTATTCTTGTAGGCTAAGACTTCCTGAATAACTGGTGTTAGCTCTTTCATTTCATGCCCAGAGTTCTGATACCAGCACTGCTATGGCATAGCCATGAGCTGGGAAAAGCACGCTGGGATATGATGTTCAAATCAGTTCATAAAGTTTTCCAGTTGGGGTTTACAATTCCTAAAGTCAGTAGAGCAAACACACCAGGTTCTTTTCTAGAGCTTGTTCTATGAACAAACCTTCTTGGTGTTCTGACATTCCTCCAAGTCAGGTTTTGTGTTTTTTGTCTCAGCAGCACCAGGGAAGAATTAGTATCTTTGGGCACATGCCCCAGCCATGGATAATGAGAGGACAGAATACAAATTTGGAATTCTTGGTTTGTGATGACACCACCCTACAGTTCCTGTCTGTTGCAAAATATCAGCGTTCCAGATCTGTGTGTGCAGAGAGAAGTTGTTTTTTGTCATGAGTCTATGTGGCTGACCAGAATTACGGAGGACTGTCCTCATTTCTAAATCCAGTTTCTCTTATCAGATTTGTATATAGTATCCCAGCTGCAAGATTCTTCACTATGCGAGTGAATATCCTATCAATATCAATAAGCGTTACATGCATGTAGAGAAGAGCAGGTTAATGGAGTCGCCATCTGCCAGGAATATGTCACCTTCAGCTTTTATACTTATGTTGACTCTAATAGTTAATTAAAACAGAGGAGCCAGTAACTAGTTTTTCGGCAGGTCAGGAAGAGAAAATCATGATCTGATTATGTACATAAACGCCCCAGGACTTGGGCCACTCCTTTTAATCTGAGATCTTTAAGAGTCAGCCAGAGTTGTCAATTGCAATTGAACACCTGCATAAATATAGTGACACTTTAAGTAAAAGCTGTGCCATTGCATCCATTATATTAATCCTCTAACAATGCAATGAAAACTCCCACTTTAGTAAAATTTGGCCAAAAATATTAAAAGAAAAGAACTTCTGCAAAAAAGGAGGATGGGAATTTGGAATTCCACAGTTTTCATTTTGAGTTTATAATTCAGCCCTCAACATTCTTTCGAAGAAAGGTTCAAATGAGAGACTGTATCAAAGGATGTAACGCACATAGTTGCATGTTTTTCCAGAAAATTAGTTTGTGCAAAATAAGAAAAAGGAAGCTGGGAACTGCAGCAACCCTCCTGTTATTCAAATGATTAGCAGGCTCAGTGCACCAAGCAGCCCTGGCACCACCACTGTGGATTAAGACATGAACAAATGGACTGACAATCTGAGCCCTGACTCTGAAGATCTCCCTGCAGGATCTATTTCCATTAGGGCTCTCAAATGATTAAAAAAAATAATAGCGACTAGTAGCAGTTTTAATTGCACTGTGAATAATAGAATACCATTTATTTAAATATTTTGGATGTTTTCTTTATTTTAAAATATATTGATTTAAATTACAACACAGAATACAGTGTACAGTGCTCATTTTATTTTGTATTACAAATATTTACACTGTAAAAAAAAATAGTATTTTTCAATTTACCTCATTCAAGTATTGTAATGCAATCTCTTATCTTAAAAGTGTAACTTACAAATATAGACTTTTTTTTACATAACTGCACTCAAAAATAAAACAATGTAAAACTTTAGAGCCGGCAAATCCACTCAATCCTACTTTTTGTTCAGCCAATCGCTAAGACAAACAAGTTTGTTTACATTTATGGGAGATAATGCTGCCTACTTCTTATTTACGTCACCTGAAAGAGAGAACAGGTGTTTGCATGGCACTGTTGTAGTTGGCATTGCAAGGTATTTACGTGCCAGATATGCTAAACATTCGTATGCCCCTTTGTGCTTAGACCACCATTCCAGAGGCCATGTCTTGTAAGTTTCAGTCACTAGCCTGTTTACAAAAATGCAGGCAGAGGAAAACTGATCAAGCCATGGTCATAAAAAGACCAACAGTCCTGTGTGTAAACAGAAAGTAAATAGGATTTTCACATTTTTGCAGACCTTCACTTGGATTCCCCCCACCCCCCAGGATCATGGAAGTACTGACATTATTTAGGGGGCAAGAAGGGAGGGAGAGAGAGAAAGTGTGTCCAGGTATGTTGGGAATGTTCAGTACAGGGCATGCAGGTTACATCCAGTCCTTTAGATTCATTAGCATGAGGGGTCTCAAGTTTCCAAATCTGAGCAAATCTTTTTTTTGCAAGCTTTCTGGTTCTCCCCATATCTTGAAGAGTGGGTGTGTTTAAAGTACACCCAGTGTAGTGTGTGTGTGCACTGGGGAAACAGCTTTACAGAGATGGCTGTCTACAAATATTAGGCACAAGGTGTTGCAGAAGAAACGGACACAACCACGGCTCCAAAATAAAATGGAGTCTCTTTGCGAGAGCAGATTAGAAATAAGAAAAAAGAGGGGGAGAAGAGGCAGAGGTCAGCAGAATAAGCACTGCTCAGAACGCTGGATGTTGTTATGTCATTTGCAAGTGATGACCGTACACAGCCCCTTTCCTCCAGAGGGATCCCAAAGTACTTTACAATGAATGTGCAGTCCTCATTCTGGCGAAGCTCCTGTCCATCTGAATTACTTCCTTGAACACTGAAAGGCAGCCATCTCTGGGGTGGGAGTTTAGCAGCTCGCAGTACCACTGTATAAGAGTTAAGGTCAGGAAGTAAAGCAAAATACTATTCAGCTGAAACAGCAGGAGATTTTTTAGCTAAATAGATTGTAATGATCTAAATTGGAATTTTGCCAGGATAAGAGGTGGGGAAAAAATGCAAGCAGCAAACAGTGAAAGGTTAACCCTTTGGAAACTACATATTCCCTTCTAACCATTTTTCTGGGTGGTGGAATGGACAATGCCTCGGTGCCAATTAATAGAGGGTAATAATTGCATTAGGGTAATAATTCAGAGTGGAGATATTGGGTGTGGCCAGGTTGGATAAAACATTGTTCCCTGTGATGAATAATATGCAGGTTCAGAACTCGTGACACAGAGAGAGAGATTGTTTGGTCGCAGGCTAAAAAAAAAGTAGAGACGGAAATATTATCCTTGTTGGATAGCCTGATGAGAGGAATCTGTGGTCAAGATGGCTCTGTTAAAAAGGCTTGCCAGACTCATGTGTGCATTATGATTCTTCATAAACATCTCCTCTGCACTGTGAACAGTGTCATCTTAATAACACTCTGATGGCTTGGCTGCTAAGGCTTGCTGTCTCGTAGGGAAGAGGTGTGTATGGAATACAGATCGTGCACAGTGACGAGCAGTGCTCTTCCACTATTCAATATAGAAGAGGGGAGAAGAGATGAGCACTAAGAAATACCAATATCTTCTCCCTCTTCTTTATTCCGACTCTGTTCTCTCTGGCTGATCTGAGCACTTTGTCCTGTTTTGCCCCGATGTAATAAACCTACTGAAATGGCAGCAGGACCACTTTCTTCCCAGCTGTCACCTGTCAACCTGCCCTGTGATATTAATAGTAGGCTACTGTGGTGCTACATTTCCCTTTCTCCCAGGGCAACCACTGGCCTAATGACTTCTGGGAGTTCCATTGCAGTGCATATGCTGACACAGTGAGGCTTTGAGATTACCAGGGCTGTCAGAGAGCACATTATTAATACCCCAGCTGGCTGAAGGAGACAATGTGTTAGTGCAACCCACAGGCTGAGCAACCCCCACTGAGCTTTGTCAGCTTTGAGGTGCCCTGGGCAATTACCGTGTACAAGGAGATGTAGAGCTTGCTGCTTAGGTTTGTTTATTGGAGGACTTTTGGTTGTGCGAGGCATGCACACGGGCACTTAGCACTCAGGTGAGCTGGGCGGGAGGGAAGGTGAAAACGACAGCTCCCCATGGATGCTGCTGAATTGGATGTTAATAATAATTAATGATGTGATTAATAATCATTAGCTGATGCCAAGCTGGGGTTTGTGCCATTTACAGGGTGCGGTGCTGCTTCGTTGGTCTAAGTCGGATCAGCTCGCTCCAGATTTGGACCTTGTCCTGCAAGTCTGTGGGTGGTGCACAGCAGGGAGTACAAGGCTGTTGCACGCCAGGGCAAGTGTGATAGGAGGCTACTTGTGAGTGCAACAAGGGGAAGTGGGCGTCATAGCCCTCTGCAGAGAGCAGACCAGAAGTGAAGCTATGTGTACGCTACGGACCTTACTATAGCACAGCTGTACCACTGGAGCTGTGCTGCTGTAAGGTCTCCTGTGCAGCTGTTCTATGCTGGTGGGAGAGAGCTCTCCCGTCGACATAATTAAACCGCTCCCAATGAGCAGCGGTTGCTATGTCGGTGGGAGGAGCTCTCCCGCCGATGTAGCGCTGTGCACACCAGCACTTATGCCAGCAAAACTTATGTCGCTGGAGGGGGGGGGGGGGGGCGCGATTTCACACCCCTGAGGGACATAAGTGGTAGTGTAGACATGGGCTAACTTGGTGGCCACACAGCAGCGCTCTGACTAATGCAGGATCAGGATTCCCTGAATTCTTTACATTCTTCACTACCAGAGACCTTCTTTAATGTAGAGTAACCCATAGAGCAGTGGTTCCCAAACTGGGGTTCATGAAATGTTACAAGGGGTTCTCAGGAAAAAATTCCCTAATGGCGGACAGAGCTGTCCATAGGGGACTCTGGGCAGCATGGGGCCAGCAGCCGGGAGCCTTGGGGACTTCCAAGAGCTATGCAGATCAAAGCAAGCATATCTATCACACTGAGGAGATTTAAACGTCAAGACTCCTTATATGAAATAGAAAGGGAGGTGGATTATTTTTTGCTGTTTTTGAAATTAAATAGGCTGCTAGTGTTTTTAAATTATTATGAAGAACAAGTTTAAGCGTTGTTTGTTTGCCTGGACTGCTCAAGACCTGAATGCTTGTGTAGGAGGAACTCTTTGAGTTGGCTTCTTAAATACCTTCCTGTTTCACATCCGATACTCCTTGATGAAACATAGGAGCCAGAGGCGCCAGTACAGGGAGGCGATGAGGGTCACGTGCTGCCCTCGCGTCGGCACCCTCCACCCCTTGCGGGTCCCTCCCCTTTTTTTCCCGGCAGTGCCCCCCTGCCGCAGGGTGCACGGGAGCTTTGACCCCACACCTCTTTTTTCTACTGGCACCTCTGATAGGAGCCTTGTCTTATAACAGGCTTAATCAAAAGTGATACAAGCTACAAAAGTGACATCTTGGAAGAGTGTTGCCGTTTTCATAATGTAATAAAATACTGTAATGATAAATAAAAATTAAGAAATAGCATGTAATAAAAACAAATTTTATATTTCCAAGATCACTGCTTTGATAATTTATGCTGAGGTAAGGGAGAAAATCCCTGGAAATATTCATTTTTAGGAGGGGGTTCACGAGACTTAACATTTTAGTGAAAGGGGTTCACAGGTTATTAAAGTTTGGGAACCACTGCCCTAGAGTTTCTATCCTGTTCAACAGATAGAAAGAGGAAACCACTTTCTGCTGTCCCCTGCAGGGAGTGCACGGCTGAGCCAGCATAACTTGAGAAAGGGCTGATCAGCTACACAAAGAGGGGAATGGCCATGTAAAATACATGGGAAAGAAAGAGAGATTTGTTAATACAGGATTATTGTCCACATTGCAAAGGTCTCAGAGTTGAGTTAGATTCACTCAGAGTATATTTTAGGTGGCTCTTCGGAGCCCTCCGTCAGAGCAGGAGTGGGATCACAGCCTATGGAAGTGAGAATCTGTATGTTTTTCTGCTAATTTAATTTAAAAGGCGCTATCATCAAAAGGTAGCATGCTAGATGGAAGGCCTCAGATGCCAGCATTCACTATGGTTACACCTGAACAGCACCTTTTAAATTTCAGCTTTCATTATTTTGCAACAGCAAATGAGCAAACTTTCTGTGATGTCTTTGAGCCAGCTTGTTTCACTTACTCTATAGCTTGTGGCTCCCGTGTTGGCAGATCAGAGGGCTGGGGGTTGTTCTCAAGTCTATTGGCTCATAAGAATTTTAGTGCCATCTACTGTAAATATTCTTCAAAAATCCTGTCTGAGTCTCTTCAGTATCACTCGACTGCTAGTGTGGGGAGGTGGAGGGGGAAATGCATTGAGAGAATCTGACTAGGCTCATTTATTTTTTAAAAATGTTTCACAGATGATAAACTGTTATGCTTGTCTGACTTACAAACGTTTTTATAGTGGCTGCCAATGCCAATTTGAGAGTTGAAACCTACTGAAAAAACAGCCTCAGTGATGCTTTATGACACAAAGAGATAATGAGCAATAATAATTATTAGTTGTGTCACAGCAGTGCCCAGAGACCCCATTGTGCGAGGCACGATACAAACACATAACAAAAGATGGTCCCTGCCCCAAAAAGCTTAAAACCTACATGGAGGAGATGCGGATGGTCAGTCCCGGAGTCTCCAGAGTTTATTCATAGAACAAGTACTGCACACGCAGTGTAAGTACCTGCTCTCTCATGCTGCCTGGCCAATGTATCTCAGTTTTATCCTAAGGGGTCACCTAGAGTGAAATGGCAGTTCAGTCTCTGAGGCCAGGTCTATACTGGTTAGGCTTTCCTGGTCTATACCAGCAGAATGCTGCTGGTGTGGCTGCAGCTTCTACTGGTGAAGCTCTGCTTTTGCCAATACACCTTTTTTGCATACAGGGGTCTCAAACACGCGGCCCGCGGGGTGATTTTCTGCAGCCCACGAGCCCCTCGCAGCCCCCCCGCCCTCCCCCAGTGTTTACCAGAGCGGCTCCGGCCGGATGTGCACTAGGAGCAGGGCATGCTCCCTGCCTGCCTGACCTGCGCAGCTCCGGGAAGAGGCTGGAACGTGGGGAAGGGGGGGTGGAGGGGCTGTGTGTGGCTGTTGCTTCAGGCAGCGCCCCCAGCAGCTCCCATTGGCCGGGAATGGGGAACCGCGGCCAATGGGAGCTGCTGGCGGCAGTGCCTCAAGCAACAGAAACACAAAGCCCCTCTGCCCCCCCTTCCCCACGTTCCAGCCTCTTGCGGGGGCAGGGCAGACAGGCAGGGACTCTGCCCTGCCCCCGGTACGCGCTGGGCCAGATCCTGCCCCCTGAAACCCTCCTGCAGCCGAACCCCCTGCCCTGAGCCCCCTGTCGCACCCTACACCCTGACCCTCTGCCATACCCTGCACCCCTCTTGCACCCCGACCCCCTGCCTCACCCCACACCCCTCCTGCATCCCAACCCACTGCCCTGAGCCCCATGCTGCACCCCTCTTGCACCCCAACCCCCTGCCCTGAGCCCCCGGCCGCACCCTGACCCCTTGCTGTACCCCTCACCCCTCCTGCACTCCACACCCCAACTCCCTGCCCTGAGCCCCACCACACCCCACACCCCTCCTGTACCCCCTGGGGGCAGGGAGGGGGCAGAGTTGGGGTGGGGATTTCGGGGAAGGGGTGGGAAGAGGCGGAGCCTCATGGAAGGGGTGGAGTGGGGGCGGGGCCGAGGGGGGAGGTGTCAGTAATGCGGCCCTCGGGCCAATGTACTAGTCCTCATGTGGCCCTCATGGTCATTTGAGTTTGAGACCCCTGCCCTACAGCCACCCGAGCGAAACAAGCTGTCCTGATGACAGCGCAGATTTACTGATAGAACAGCCTCTACCTCTTCAGGAGGGGATTGCTAGCACAGCTGTATCAGTCACAAATCCCACCTCATCACACCCCTGACCAAAATAGCTATGCCAGCAAAAATGTACAGTGTAGACCTGGCCTGAATGTCATGTGGAGTCAAACAAAACTCCTGTCCACTTGAACAGGAGTCTTGCCTAAGTGAGGACTGTGAGATCAGCTCTCCCCCGTCTTTAACTCACTCAGGTTTACCTGTGTATTGGGAGGTTTAGGCTCAGAGCTTAGTGTTATATGTCATACACATTAATCTGTACTTTTATCTATGTGCTGCTGTCAGCAGGGTGAGCTAAAGAGCTGAGAACCTTAATTCTGCTTAAATCTTTAACCTTGTGTTGCCTTTTAAAGTCACAATTCAATTCAGCATAGGATTGTATTTAATTAACTGAAGACATTCCCCCTTGGAATGAATAGCAGAGTTGTTGGCAGCCAAACTGGTGCAGGTGTTGTTTAACTTTTGACTGACAGACTTCAACTCCTTGGTATAAAGGTGAAGTTACTGCACTGCTGTTTCAACAGTGGGAGTCCCAGTTCCAACACACACTGGTATATTGATTTCCAAATATCTGCTTAACTTCAGAGGTGGTGCTAGCCCATTGGGGGCCCTAAGCAGGAATATTTGTTTGAAACTGCCCCCCAACACACAATAAAAAGCGAAGAGGGGGCCTGTAAGGAGCTTGACTCACCACCGCAGCACCTCCTGCTGGTCATCCTCTGGAAATTAGCTCTCCCAGCGTCCGGAGCACCCTCTGCAGGTCAGTGATCCACCTTACCTGTGGCCCCATGTCCCTCCCAGGACCCTGGTGCCCCATTTACCTGGGGTGCTGCCCCCCTGGCAGTAACCCCTCACAGCCTCAGGGTCTCCCCCTCCCAGGGGAATCCTCACCCCCCTAACCCCACTTCACCTCAGTGTTCGGCTACTGCCAGTCCCCATCTAGCCCCCCCACTCACTGGGGCAGACTGCAGTGTGAGCCACTCATCATAGGCAAAGGGGGTTCGGACCTGCTGCCTCTACCTACCCATGGGCTGCCCCCTGCAACCTCAATACCTAAGGGGCCTTACCAGGCCTGCAGCCTGGGGCTTTCCTAGGCCGGAGCTCCCCAGGCCTTTCCCCAGCCCTGCTCCAGTCTAGGTTCCCTTGTTGGCACCTTACAGCCAGGCCCTTCTCCCTCTACAGGCAGAGGGAGACTGCCTGGGCCTCTGGCTCTCAGCCTTTTATAGGGGCCAGCTGGGCCTGATTGGGGCATGGCTCCACCTGAGCCTACTTTCCCCCAATCAGCCCAGGCTTCTTGCCCCAGCCACAGCCCTCTCCTAGGCTGTTTCTAGCCCCACAGGGCACGAGCGGGTAACCACTCCGCTACAGGGCCCCTTTGAGCTGCTCGGGGCCCTAAGCAATCTGCTTATGCCTAGCACTGGCTCTGATAGTGAGGAAATCGTTCTGTAGCTGGTGTATCTTTCCATACAATAGGCCTTTAGGACTTGACTTCAATGGACTTCGGAGCTGGGTTTTGATGCATTAATGGAAATGTGTCAGTTTCTCACATCCCCGTCCCTATCTGCACTAAACGCTTTCTGACCGTATCGAACCACGACAGCATCAAACCACATCAGCATTAGGCCGGGCTGATGATAATTCCAGAATGCTTATGGCCTTTGTCCCATTTGTATTTAAGGTAAGACAGGCTCCTAGCAACGGAGCTCCTTCATGCTTGAGCCCTCGCCCTGCCCTCTCCTAAAGAATTCCAAATAAACTTCTAAACAGTACTTTGCCAGAAGACGTGTCACTCACCTTCGACCTAAATTTACCTCCAACCCACACCTCTGGGAACTGACAGGTTGAGAAGCACGTTCCCAAGTCATTTGAAAAGATATTCTTGATTTCCAAATATCAGCTTAACGTCAGAGGCTCTTGCCGCTCAATGGAAGCGACTTGCTTCCTTTGAGCAGGGGGGGAGATTACCTTCAGGCACACAAGGATAACTATTTAATCCTATACTGGCGTGATGAAGAAAGCTGAGCCATGTTAAAGCTGGCTGAGGAGCAGGGGAGGTAAAATGTTAATCTCTCGGTGAGTGCTCTGCTAGACAAGATACACAATGAAATATTCAAGACAGATGCATACCATATGTTTTCAATGTGCCATGTTTGGTGTCTTTCTTAATGTCTTTGCATCTGTACCTGACGGGGAGCTGATTTGGAGCTTCAATTTCTGAACCTCTGCATAATTTTTGTAGCACATTTTAAACACCTTCTGTCATGTGTGTGAAATTTCATTTTCCATTATGGCTGCTAAGTGTCAGTCTAGCTTTGTGATTCTTCCGTCTGTATAATAATTGCTTCCTTTCTTTGTAGGAATGATGTGGCGTCAGCAGCCACGGAGGGGAGATTTTTCTTAGGAGGCTGTCTTTAATTAGCAAAACAGATTAGTGCTTCAGTGACTTTCACTGGGGACAAAGGGAATTCTCTCTAGATGTGGGACGCTCCCTTTGCAGCAGTCTGAACTCGAAAGCTGCTACTTGTATATTTTGGAAGCAGGAAAACAGAAGACTGGCGACTGCTATACTTATGTTTAGCAAAAGTTATTGACAGGCCCAAGATTCAGATACGAAAGTTGAATGCCCTGGCCTAAGCTTTTGGATCCGAGAGGGGCCAGCCGTGGGTATGGATTCTGAACCCGCCTAAATGTGGGAGAATATTTGGGTCCAAGTTTTGATTTAAGCGCATCCATAGCCGCTGCAGTATTGTATTGCTAAAAGCATCCATCCCCCTTCTCTGTGACACTGTTAGCCCTGAACTGTTTGCTTGGGTGACTCGTATAAATCTACATTTTAACTGGGAAGCGAATGACACTGAGGGGGGAGAGTGCATGCGTGTGTAAAGTTCAGCTCTGTGGATTAATCTGCTAGGGAGTTAATGATGCACTAACAGCTTGAAATTTGCCAGGGTAATGATATAACTTTTAAGATGTTCTGGCAAACTTAGAAAATAGTCACCCTGTTAAACTGATGCCACCTGGTGGAGACAATTGGAGACTAAGATTTATAGCAGTTTTTAAACCAGTGTTTCTCAAACTTCCTTAACGCAAGCCCCTCTTCTAGGTATGAAAATAACATGTAGTTGTGCCATTGCCTAGTTCTGTGCTGTGGGGGGGGTTGAATTTTCCTCTTGACCCCCAGATGGTTATCCGCTTGTGCCGTGAATGATTGCTACTAACCCAGGCCATTTTGTCTTAGCTAGGGTATAATATACAGATTCTGTTCTCATTCATCTAAGGGGCTAATCTTTTTTAAAACGTACTAAGCGATTTACCACAGTAAATTCTTGCCACCCTGGTTTTGCCCTCTATCGTTGCTGCTGCTGCTGCTTAAGGAAGTACCGATCCTGAGAGTAGTACTTCAAGGAAAGCTGTTGCTGAACCCAGATTGGCTGACACTGGAATGTCCACCCCAAAAGGAGGTAGAATTCAGAAGCACTGATTCCAAGCATGAAATGAAAATAGAGCCATTCTCCAGTGTTCCTCTCCACCAGCTGCCACTCAGAAATTCGGGATATCACAGCCTCAGGCAGCCAGGGCAGGCCACAAATAGTATAGGTCTCAGGGCCCTGTCATTATCCAGGTTTGATAGAGATAGGTTATAGAAATATTTAGTTTATTTAAATCTATATGATGAGAAATTTTTTGCATTTTGTCTAGAGAAACCTGGGCTCGGGAAGGCAAGTCCAGTGAGAGAAATCTCAAACTTTTTATTTCCCAAATACAGGTAGATCTGTCCCATCAGTGCCTGTATGCTCTTGAAAAATGACCTTCCAGTTTCTTTTATTATCCTTTGTGTGCAGCATGCTGGCTCTGCTTAACATGTGAGCAAAGAGCTATTGTGTGTGCTTCAGAGAGTTCATAGCCGGGGTGAAAGTGGGAACTCAACCCAAAACCTCTTGAGAGGAAGATGAGTTTTTCCTTCGGTATTGTACAATGTGAGCAGGATGCTGTTATTCAGATTTTCTTTTCTTTTCCTTTTAGAGGGAAGGGTGGGTATCCTAAGGTGGAAGAGGCCCTCTTCCCTCCTCAGTTCTAGGGATGATTATTATTATTCATATGGTAGCACCTAGAAGCCCTCCCCCAGGATCAGGTCTCCATAGTGCTAGGCGCTGTACAAACACACAGGAGAAGGACCCTGCTTCAAAGAGCTCTGTGGAACAATGTGCAGGGATCTCTTGGAGCCGATGGACTATCACAAGCAAAGTCCGTGCTTGATCTTAGTTATTGTTCACATCATCTACTGGTGAAAATGTTAATAAAGAATGTGATTTCATTGTAGAAGCGGTGACAGCCGAGCCCTCTAGCATGGTAGGTTCTCTGAGCGCAGAACAGGTTTCAGTTACAAGCTGAGCAAACAGCTGCACAGGAGAGAGCATGACCTCAAAGTGCTGCAGGCAGAGCCCCTTCTAGGATTGCAAGGAGGGAGTTGATTCACAATTTCCTTTCCTGTGTTTGCTTTATTTGACAGACAATTATCATTCCAGACGTAATTGCTGGAAGAGCCCTATGGGACTCATAAACCTCTAATGCTGAAGGTTTTTCAAGTGAATAAAAAAGACCCAGTGAAGTTTTATTTATTTATTTTATTTTATTTTGCCGTCGTGCCCAGGATCTCCAGATCTAGATCAGGGTCCTGTTATGCTTGGCGCTGTACAAACACAAAGACAAGGTACCTGCCCCAAAGAACTTGCAATCTAAGAGGTTCTGAACTGGTAAAAAATAATAAGTTATCACAGCAATTCTCAACCAGGGATCCGGGGCCTCCTGGGGGCGGGAGGGCTGCGAGCACGTTTCAGGGGGTCCACCAAGCAGGGCTGGCATAGACTTACTGGGGCCCAGGGAAGTAAGCTGAAGCCTGGGGCCCTGAGCCCTGACATCTGGGGCTGAAGCTGAAGCCTGAGCAACTTAGCTGTGTGGAGCCCCCTGTGGAATGGGGCCTCGGGCAGTTGCCCTGCTTGCTATTCGCTAATGCCGGCCCTGGCTTTTATATGCAGAATAACAGTTGTTGCGGCAGAGGTGGGGCATGGAGCTTTTATAGCATTTGGGGGGGGGGGCCTCAGAAAGAAAAAGGATGAGAACCCCTGAGCTAACAGACTTTAATGAGAGAGTTAAAAAATAAAATGTCCCAAGGGCAGGGGGGACCCTTGGCATGTGCATACCTTCCCCAGCGGGGCTCAGTTTGGAGGAAATGTTCTCTTCTAGATGACAGCTGATATGCAAATGTAGAGGTGATCCAAGTCTGCAACTGGTTCCCACTATAACACCAAAACACCTTGGCCAAGATCTTGAAATGTAGTTAGAGATTCTGGGTGCCCAATTTGAAATACATTAAAGAGATCTGATTTTTCCAAGAGTTCTGAGCACCCACCCTCTGAAAACCAGGCTCCTTTAAGGTGTCTCAAGTTGGGCACCCAAAAATTGAGGCACCGGAATCACTTAGTCCCTTTTGAAAACCTTGGTCCTTGTGGTCAAAGGTTGTTAGAGCATGTTAGGTTGGTGGAAGCCTGAGTCACGTATTAGGCGCAGTATTTGATGGGTCCTCCCTCAGAAGGTCAATACAAGGATATTCCAGTTCAGCACCACCTGCAGTTAAATTGACTATCATCTCCTTTTAAAAGAACTGTTTATTGTTACACAAACTGTAAATCCATTCTGCATATTGAAGTCTTCAGATTTTGCATGCGTGTGTGTGTGCAGAAGAAGGATATCTAATAAACTGTTTCTTAAGCTCCAACAATTCTGCTACTTATATCATAAATTCAGTGATCTTCCTGTTACTGATCATTAATCTGCTTTATCTCCTGACAATTTTATACCCTTTTGATAAACTGTTTGTCTAACCATTTGAAAGAAACAATGTCAGAAACTCTACTTGAGGCATTCTCCAAACTAATGAGGAAAATCCATCACAGGGAGAGTTTCTCTCTTTCTTCATTGGATATAAATAAAATGTCAAACTAATTTACCTTCATAAATCTTAAAAGCTATTGCCACAATAATATTTTCATCTTGGGGTGGGTTTTCCTTTCTTTTTCAGCATAAATATTTAAACAAGTATCAAAGAACATAAATCAATCAAATTACCTTCTAAAAACTGGATTATTTTGATATCTGGTGATTTAGTGATAAATGTGGATTCATCTGCTAGATTTTGCAGTTCCCAGGGTAGGTATCTGTGCTTTCCTGCTCAGGGCATGGGAATGCTTTATGGTCTCATACTGATCCATTATTGACACACAGGCACATATCAACACAGAAAAGGCTAAACGTGGGGAGTGATAAACACATTTATTTTTATCCAAACTGCACCATCAAACCTCTTGAGGTTCACAAGTCATTAGTAATGTTTGGCTTCTAACTTCCATAACTGTTCTCTTGGTTGCTGCTGCCCGTGGGACAGGGCTGGCGCTTCCATTTAGGCGACCTAGGCGGTCGCCTAGGGCACCAGGATTTGGGGGGCGGCAAGTCGGCGGCGGGGGGTCCTTCCGCGCTCCGCGTCTTCGGCGGGTCCTTCACTCGCTCCGGGACCCGCCGCCGAAGTGCCCCGAAGACCGGGAGCGCAGAAGGACCCCCCCGCCGCAGAATTGCCGCCGACGACCGGGAGCACGGAAGGACCCCCGCCTAGGGCGCCAAAAACCCTGGCGCTGCTCCTGCCGTGCGATATAATTTACCAAGGGCCATCTCACACCGTTTGTTTTTAAGCAGCTCTCTACGTTGGTTCCAATGAGGAGCTCTGCTCTTACTTATAGGTACGTGGCTATGAATCCATTACTATAAGTAATGCCTGTTTCATTAAAAGGGGGGAAGCCATGGGCTTACACACAGAGAAGAATTCCAAAGTGCATTTTATGAAAGCTCTCAATTTTTATTTCCTGCATTTGGATAGATGGACAGTGAATTTCTTTGATTACAAAGGGCAGGGTCATGAGTGATTTAGTGAGAAAGATATAAGCCCCGATCCTGCAGTGGGCTGTCTGTGGAACATTAATGTGGCTTCATGCAGGGGACTGCCCATGTGTAGGTTACAGCAAGGTGTGGGCTTAAAACATCTGAGAGAAAATTCTAGGCTTAAAGACTTTCAGTGACATGTCTTTACAGATTTCACGGTTTAGATTGTTAGATTCTGCTTGAATGAAAAACATCAGACGCTAAAGGCAATTATTATAGTTAACTTATTCATTTTTGTTTAGCTCATTTGAGCTAACAGAACTTTTCTGATTAACCAAGTACTGTGGGCTGCTAAATTTCCATCTGTAGAAAGGACAGCAGATAAGCAGAATTCTATCTATCTATCTATCTATCTATCTATCTATCTATCTATCTATCTAT
>NW_020664435.1:850103-939201 GCF_002925995.2 Terrapene triunguis | reverse complement strand
TATCTATCTATCTATCTATCTATCTATCTATCTATCTATCTATCTATGGCATTTGTGTTGTTTTAAAATGACTAAAGCTATGATATAGATTGATCCTGTGCCCTATTGAAGGCAATGCAGTACAGTCAATTGGGCGGTACAGGGGTGAATGGGCCCCTAGCTGACCTGCAGTGGATAACTTTGGAAAACCATCACTTTAACAACAATTCTGTCTCTGTTTCTCTCCTCTGATTCTTTATTACTAGGAACATTTGTATGAAAATAGGATCTTTCTTGCTGCTCCTGAGGGCTGTTCCCCATCCTAAGTTGTCATAAAATCATTTCCATGGCAATCAATTGTGGCTGAAGAAAGGCAGACGCACTTGTTATGAGAGTTTTTAAAGTCTGTGGTGTGTGTTACTGCCCTTTAACTCCTAAGAAGACAGACAATGAAATGCTGTGCTACAACAGGAGCTATACAGATAATCATGTGGCGTGTGCATTAAGGAGCTTGGTTAAACCATATGATTCAAAAGTACAGTATCCTGGGTAATAAAATAAACATTACCTGGCAACACTTGATGAACCTGAGTTGGGTACTCATTTAGTCTTTGATTTAAATCCCACTATTTTCAAGGTTTCTTCTACATGACATTGCAAAGGCTGCAGCAAATGGTATTCTAGCCTCAGATTTCCCACCAATTTCTGTATCAAACACATTTGGATAAACTTGCAGACTGCTAGATGATGATCAGAAGTGCAGTTGTGATCCTTTTCATCCCTGTGATCCTAGTTGTGTTCCCTAGCCTCTGTTTGCCAGAAGCTGGGAATGGGTGATGGGATGGATCACGTGATGATTACCTGTTCTGTTCTTTCCCTCTGGGGCACCACCGTTGGAAGACAGGATACTGGGCTAGATGGACCTTTGGTCTGACCCAGTATGGTCGTTCTTATGTGGCTTTTTAAACCACAGCCTATAGTAGGGGGATGCAAAGGCGCACTATGCCAGCAATAGCTCCAGAAACATTGTGCCCCCCGACACTCTGCAGAGCTCAAGTGGCAGCTGGCTGAGCTCCCCTTTGCCAACTGGTGAAGGGGAGAGGCCACCTAGCCCTATACATAGGGCCCTACCAAATTCATGGTCCATTTTGGTCAATTTCACGGTCATCGGATTTTTAAAATAGTAAATTTCATGATTTCAGCTATTTAAATCTGAAATTTCATGGTGTTGTAATTGTAGGGATCTTGACCCAAAAGGGAGTTGGTTGGGGTTGCGGTACTGCTACCCTTACTTCTGCGCTGCTGCTGGTGGTGGCACTGGCTTCAGAGCTGGGCAATGGAGAGCAGCGGCTGCTGGCTGGGACCCCGGCTCTGAAGGCAGCACCACCGCCAGCAGCAGCGCAGAAGTAAGGGTGGCATGATCTGGCATTGCAACCCTTACTTCTGCACTGCTGCTGGCGGGGCGCTGCCTTCAGAGCTGGGCACCCGGCTAACAGCCACCGTTCTTTGGCTGCCCAGCTCTGAAGGCAGTGCAGAAGTAAGGGTGGCAATACTGCAACCCCCCTAAAATAACCTTGCGACCCCCCTACAACTCCCTTTTGGGTTAGGACCCCCAATTTGAGAAATGCTGGTCTCCCCCATGAAATCTGTACAGTATAGGGGTAAAAGTGTGCAAAAGACCAGATTTCATGGAGGGAGACCATATTTCACAGTCCGTGATGCATTTTCCATGGCCGTGAATTTGGTAGGGCCCTAGCTATACGGTTTTCACCATCATCGTCAGTTCTAGAGTTGCCCCAGTGTTTCCAGTCCCAAAGTGCAACTATCAAGAGGGTGACAATTCCTGCTCAGTGGCACAATAGCCGAGGTGGGATGAAGCCTCCTCGAAACCTCTTTCCTGCCCATCCTTCTTGCACACCTACATAGGGCTCAGTCCAGTCTCGCCCTCTAGCTCCTCCTCTTTACTTGCCTGTCTCAGCATATCCACAGGGATGTCATTGGCTGCTTGCCAGACCAAAGCTGTGTTTGAGTTATGTGAGCATAGAAAAGTCCCCCGAAGCGTCAGCTTGTATTGTCTTTTTGCACACAGGGAAGCTATAAATACCCAGTGAAATTTGGTTAAAGAAAGATGCACTCCTGAGACGAGACTTTGTCAAGCTAGAGTAATTTTTTATGATCAAGTTATAAAACCCTAAAAGTAGGATAATGGGAAACCTGACACATCCTTAACTGAAACAGAGTGAAGGGCCCTGCCTCCCGGGCCTGCGCCTCCCTGATCCCGTCCCCAGCCTCAGCGCAGCTTGCACCCAGCCGGGGGCCCGGCTGCCAGCCCCTGCTGCAGAGCCGGCTGCTGGCCCCCATTGCAGCTCTGCTTCCACCCCCACACTCAGCCTTGGCCCTTGGCCATGGCTCCGTCCTCAGCCCCAGCCTCACCCCCAGCTGCCGCCCCAGCCTCTTATCCCTGTCCGCATTCCCCCCACCCCAAGCCGCAGCCCCACTCCTAGCCCTGGCTCTGAAGAACATTGGTGGGGCACGGACAGAGGGAAGGGGGGGCGTGACCCTCTAAAGTTTGGGGACCATTGATTTAGGCTGACCTCCTGCACATTGAAGGCCACAGAACCTCACCCACCCACTCCTGTAGTAGGCCCATAACCTCTGACTGAGTTACTGAAGTCCTCAAATCTTGATGTAAAGATGTCATGTTACAGAGAATCCACATTTACTCTAACTTAAACCAGCATGTGACCCCGTGCCTCACATTGCAGAGGAAGGCGAACACGCCCCAGGATCTCTGGCAATGTGACCTGGGGGAATATTCCTTCCTGACCCCAAATATGGCGATCAGTTAGATCCTGAGTTTGTGGGTGAGATCCACCAGCCAGACACCTGGGAAAGAATTCTCTAAAATAACTGAGAGCCCTCCCCTGCTAGTGTCCATTCAGAACACACAGATGTGTATTAATCAGTAGCAGATCGTAGTATTGTTTTCGGGGTTTTTTTTCCATTTATTACACATACAGAAGTGACATCTTCCAAGTTTAACCACCCAACACACACACACACGAGAAAATGCAAAAAACTGCGTGTTATGCCATGTTAAATTTGAACAGATAAAAACCACAAGAAGTCAGGAAATGCAAAGTTTTTGGTTCTAAAAGCAACATTAACTCAACTCCATTGTCCAACATACCTGTTTTGTGGTACACCTCTACCCTGACATAACGCGACCCGATATAACACGAATTTGGATATAACGCGGTAAAGCAGTGCTCCGGGGGGGGGCTGTGCACTTCGGTGGATCAAAGCAAGTTCAATATAACGCGGTTTCACCTATAACGCGGTAAGATTTTTTGGTTCCCGAGGACAGCGTTATATCGAGGTAGAGGTGTATTGTTTGATATTAACATAAATATATCAACCAGAAAAATCAAGAATGGAACATATTACACATATGGTAGATGGCCAAATGACTGTTGCTGTTTAACTTTTGCGGTACATTTTATGGATTTAATTATGTAATATTATTCTTGTTATTATTTATTTATTCATGTAGCTCTCTAGCTGTGCATGGCATTTCACAGAACAAGCAATGACTTACCCTGTGCTCATAAGGGTTTACAATCTAAGGGCCCAGTCGGCAAACACTTACTGCTGAGCGTAGGGCTTACTATTACGAGGCATCCCTGCGATGTCATTGACGTCTTTTGGACTCCACATGGGCCCACCTGTGCAGCTCAGTCCCAGGACAACACAGGAGGTGATAACACATGGTGAGGATGGGGAAGGAGAGGGAGAAAGATGAAAGCAATGGAGTAATCCTATCCTGCCCTCACTGAAGTCAATGGTAAAACGTCCATTGACTTCAGTGGGACAGGATTTCACCCATTAAAATGATGTGGTCACTCTGGAGGCCAATGTAGTGTCTTGGTGGTTACAATTTTTTTTATAGTAATAGCAATTGTTTTGACTTGATGAACATGGCACTAACATAACTTGTATCATTTAATCTTTCTCTTAAAAAGAAATGAGAGAAAAGGAAATTGCTTGTGCAATCGGATGGTTGTTTTTTAAATGAGCCCCTTTAGATTTTGAAGCTCACACCTCACTGAGGGGAATATGGTGGGAGAGGGGTGAGTTCCAACCTTTTCTGCTCCTGTTATTTGCCTGGAGATCATTTTCTGTAAAACGGGTTTGTAGGGTAGCAGCACATTTGTTTACACTGTGGTGGATTTTTGTAATAGAAAACAATTCAGGCCAAGACTTTCAAAAGTGACTTGTGATTTCAGGTGCCTCAGTTACTGAGTGTCTGACTTGGGACAATTTGAAGGAACCTGATTTTCAGAGAATGGGTGCTTAACACTGTCTGAAAATCAGCCACCTATAAATTGTCTCAAGCCGGGCACTTGAACTCACTAGTCACTTCTGAAGAGGTTGGCTTTAGATTATATAGCAAATACTAACTATGCAATTAGAATGTCAGGACTATTGTAGAATGCAAACTTCAAAGAGACCCTAAAATACCAGATTCCCCAATTGTTTTTTTATTTTGCACTTGCAATTTTTTCCTGGCCATGATGTTTAAGTAAGTATTTTTAGAGGATTTTGCTGTGCATTTTCCAGTGAGACATTTACAGTTTCTGTAATCTCTATTGTCTCAGCACTAGACAGAGAGGCACAATCACACTCACTGTCTGAGCAGCCAGGCAGATGTACAGTGATGACAAAAATAAGACAGGACTCAAGTAGGCTGTGCCAAAATGCTTAGCAGATAGCATGCTCAGAAGTCATTTTGCAGTTGCTTATCATTTTAAAAAACATTGTTCTGCAAACCAAGGAAGGTTTCAAGTTTCGGACAGCTGTTTTGCTGCTGCCATGTCCAAAAGAGGGTATTTAAAAGCTCTTTAGTAGGAGGCATTTTTGTTTAATTCTCCCATAGCTCAAAAGTGACAAAAGTGATTTAGTTCAAACTTTTCCAAATAAAATAAAAATTCACTCCAGACCTAGCATGGAAATTTGCAGCTCAAAAGGTGAATGTTTCAGGAAAGCATTGAGTGTATGAAAACAGCGAGTTAGGCTAGAAAGTGCTTTGCAATCTTAACAATAGCAATTGCTGCCAGATGCTTGCTGCAATGCATTATGGGCCAGATTCTCAGCTGGCATGAATTGATCTACATCCAGTATCCATAGGCACATCATTCATTAGACTGAGGAAGACGTAGCTTAGCTCACATGCTATTTCATTATTTATATAATAACTTTGGAGGTGCCACCCTTTTGTCTTATGTCAAACCAAACTGGTCATATTGACTATTTCTGAAGCAGTTAAGGCTTAATCAAAAGCCTATTGAAGTCAATGAAAAGACTCCTATTGACTTCTATGAACTTTGGTCAGTCTCTCAAACTGTTGAGTTAATATTTCTCATGTTGTCCTTAGTATTTTGCCGTAACATTCAAGACAAGATTTTCAAAGGAACCTCAAGGAGTTAGGTGCCCAAAATCTCAATGAGATTCAACTCCTTTGAAAATCCAAGTTGGAGTCAGTGCTCAATAAATACTTGGTTAATGCATTTTCCCAGCCTTTCTGTAATGTGTCAGAAATTTTCTTTCCCCCATCTGTCTCTTCCTCGGATCTATTCTGCTTCTTCAGGATGTGCTGCTGAATTTGATTCTGAAGAACCAAGCACTCAAGATCAGCTTCTGAACATAAAAGCTTTAGAGGACTGAGGTATATCCATGGTTGCAACCTTGCACTTTATATCAGGCGAGTGTGTCGCTCTTATAGGGGTATGTTTTAAAGTGATGAATCCTTAAAGATTGTCAGATTGTGTTCCTGAATGTACTGCAGTAGGATCTGTCCTCTTCTGTTAATGACTTGAAGCAAGTGTCTAAGTCCTGGGTATCCACCCTGGCTTTCCCAGAATTCCTGATCCAGGTACAGTGACTTCAGAAGCATGTTCTGTAAACATCCCGATTTGAGCACAGTCACAGCTGTCTCAGGAAACCTGATGAAGAAAATCAGAAGAGGGAAAGAAAAGGAGTTGGAAAGATAAAATCATACAACTAAGGGGTTAGGGCAGGAGAATAGTGTTTGCTCCATTTCTGTCTCTGTCCCCAGAAGTAGTCAGAGTTCTGTTCTGTTCATATTTGATGCAAAGCAGAGATTGTTTTGGTGCTAACTATTTTTCTTGGATGCAGAGGTGTAGAAAGCGGTAACAGTTTAATAAGCACAGAGTGAGAGAGTTGTCCCTCGCCCAAAACATTTGAATCTGGATTTTCAACCCTTCAGTGTTCAAGGGGTGTTTAGAGCCTCAGTTTAGGTCTTTGTCCAGCTCTTGCGAGGATGCCCGAGAGCAATTCGGTGTGAAAAATATACCCTGATATTAAAGGGCTGTTACCATGTTAACCCAATAGGTTCCAGGCATATGCTTTAGGGGACACAAGTGGCCTAAGTGTCTTGTGACAAGTCATTCCCTAGCACATGGAAAGGGACTCAAGCGGCAAGCTTTGGAGCTATGGCCAGATTTCAAACTACTCAAAGTCCAGGATTATTCTGGTCCAAGGGTTTGGGTGGTTCCCATTTCTGCTGACAAATGACAATGGATGTAAACTATATAAAACTCTGCTGGTAATAGGCGAGCTGCTTCCACAACAGTGCAATCAGAAATGAATCCAAATGGTTTCAAATCAAAAGGCTGATAACGTGTGCAAGCTGGATATGCAATGACGCATGAAATACTGAAATACCTGTTTGTTTGATAGTTTGGGCAGCTGCCAGTTATAGGGAAAATAATATGCTTTATAGTTTCTGAGGTAGTCATTAGCCACCCCCGGTGTGAGATATAAATATTCACCTCAGTGTGAAATATGCGCACATAGGGCCTGATTCTGATCTCACTCTACTTTTATACCACTGTAACTCCATTAATTTCAGTAGAGCCACTCCTGATTTACACGGGTGCATGTTAGCTCGGACTGAGGCCCTGATATCTGCATATAGGACCTTATCCAAACCTCACTGATATCAATGGGAGCCTTTCCACTATCTTGAAGGGGACCTGGCTCTGCCCCCATATTGAGACTTGAGCGAAAAGGCAATCCAAGAAACTAAGATATACAAACGTGGGATTGCACAGCTTTCAGTAGTGGTATATGTGGAACAAACATCTTTAGCATCGTCATGGGGGGGCGGAGCGGGGGTGTAAATATCAACGAGGTATATGCGAATGTAAAGGACTCAGTCTTTCTATTGGTTGTGAGCCCTAAGAATCACTATCTAGAAGAAAACTTCACAAACCCAGGCAAGCCCCATCCAGTCCAATTTATTCTCACCAGCGACACATCTGTTTTTATTGAAGAACCTTAACTGTTCTGCCTTATATATTCTGAAAGGAAGGGAATGTTCCAGTGGCATGGGCTGTGACCCTCCGGTACTGTTAGCTAGAATCGCTTCTGTTGCCCTTCTTACCCATCTATGCCTTCCAGGAGCCTGAAGTTGAGTTTTGCTTCCGGATGGTGAGGTCTGCCTGCATTGTCAATGAACACTAGGCGAGAAGGCTCACTTCCCCGGATCTGGTGGGAAAAAAGCAAGAAGTTCACATTTTGGGGGTTCTTTGAGCTGACATTTTGGAAGGAAGGGTAATTTGTATGCAAAGAGTGGTTTTTTTTGAATATTTAGGGTTGGCAGCAATGACAGTCCATAGCAAGGGTGGAACCAGGGACCACGTATTAACTCTTAGAGACAAACTTCTTGTCTGCACCCAGGCCAGTGTGACTATGCGCTGCCCTTTGCCTTGGAGCTGGTAGCAAAACCACAATTTAACCCAGAAGTCTTAAGTTGCTGAGCACATGTACCAGCTGCGCCAAATAAAATGCAGAGGGTCACCATGGCCAGGTCCCTAAAGTTAAACTCATCTCGTCCCCAAGGATTAAATTGGTCTGTAGTAGATTTCTAAGATGAAAGTCAGATTGTCATTATCTAACATTACTGAGCAACCTCAATGTCATACTTCATTCTTAACTGCCTGTTTTATTTATTATTATCCAGGGACAATATTTATTATCAGCCCGGTATTTGATTTCATGGTGAGAAGACAAGTAGATTGAATTTCATTTGTTTAATATTCTGGCAGAATAAAATGTGCGTATTGTGAAGGAATACAGCCACTGTACGACTGCTATGTCACGCTGAACTTTTACTTCAGAAGTGTGTACGCGGCTACGCAGCCAGAAGGAGATCATGTCATTCTGCTTTTTAAGTGCTGCAACTTTAAATGGAGAGAGATCTCCCTGCCTCATGCTGTCACACTGCGTTTCATTTCAGATGCAGAATGTTACAAAGAGAATCACACACCTTGCTTGCTGCTTGCTCTCTCTCACTCACTCTCAGGACCAGATTCAGATACACTTACACTTACTATACTTTTACTTACACTGAGCAGCAAATTACTCCACCAGTTGTCCCATTGACTTAGTTATACATATAAGAATCTAACCTGCAGACATTTTACACGTTCTTTCTTTTCTCTTACCCTGAAATAAAAGTTACCTAGACATATTTTGCTTTTTGTGGCGGGGGTAAAAACATAACAAGAGTCAATAACAGATAACCAGTCTGGCCTGGTAGAGGTTAGAAACTGAAAGGATGGAGGCAAACACAATGTTTGGCGATATCATACCAGGATGTGGACCAGGACCAGCTCTGCAGGATTTCTACATTTGTCATGAAGCATTTCTTCCATGCAGGGTTCTGCAGGGTCTGGCTGAAATCCACAGCAGTAACGGTCCAGGCGGTCATGAACCTGTGGGTGACATTTGAAGTATTTAGAGGCTTCAGGAATTTCAGGATGGAGATGTTAAGTTGTAGTTTAACAGGGAACTTTTCATGCCTGGAAGAAAAAAACTTGATAAAATTTAGAGAAAAATCCAGAGTATTCGTTAATGAAAGAGCTGTTTATATAAAAGATTGGTGGGTGTTCAGAGAACCATTCAAAAATGTAGCTGCTTTTCTAAACCATTTTGGTCTGGAAAGTGGACTGCAAAGCTCCCAATAACCGGCTTTCCTGCACGATTTCAGACACTTCCTGCTTGCGGTATTTCAATACTCGATGTTTGCATGGACTGAATAGATTCTGTTTCTATCTGAAACCAAGAGGAGATGCATATAAAAATTAAGGCAAAACAAAAAAAATAAGTTAACTGAATTTTTTTGAACCTCAGAAAGGGATTTTCTCAGGCAAATTCAAATACTGGATGAAGGTTTAGGTTGGTTCCTGTTTTATATGAACCATTTCACCCTTCCCTAATAATAATCAAAACAACTCTTGATAGAAATGAGAAGAATGAACAAGGGAGCGTGGGGAATTGTTCTATGCTTGCTTGGCCCCTTGGTATATTCTTAACACCTGCATAGTGCGGGATTTGTCCTGTGTGCAGTTTGCAGATCAAGGTGGCTACTCCAGGTGGGGCACTGTAACTTGCTTTAGCTGCATCTGTGTTTAGTAATTCATGGGCACTTTTGAACCTGCTCCTCCTCACTCCTGACAGCCCATTCAATGAAATGCTGATGCCCTCCCTGAAGTCCTGCTCCTGCTCTGGAGCCTTTACTGGAGTGTGCATTATACAGTCCGGGGCACAGAAACAACTCTCCTCTTGTGGATCCTTAATCTAATGTCTAGATTTTAATTTAACATTTTTGCATTTAGCCTGACATAGGGATGAAGCAATTTGACTTTGGGTTTATTCCCCCGGTTTTTGGTAGGTGAGTGCCTCAATATTAGAACCACCACTGCTAGGAAGGAGCCACCTCTGGCAGCAACTGGCATGTCTGAAATTTTCATCCAAATCCTTAGGGTCACATCCTCCCCTGAGTATACGGTTTGGCACAGGGAAGAAGGAATCCTTTCATAGGATGTTATGGGGTCACTACTTTAGCCCATTGCCTACCTGCTGTATGCTTGCCACACAGAGGGAATGGCTGGTGGATCCCCCTCATGGCAGACTGGCTGGTCTAAACCTCCCTCCCCCCAACCTGCTCCATTTACTAAACCCAGGCAGAAGGTGTTGGGCTGCATGACACCTAGGTATGCATAGACTTTCTACATGAACATGGGCTCCCATATTTGTCCCTACCCCACTCCTGAAGAGTGGAACCACCTCACTTGTGCTGCACACATGACACGCCGTATCCTTGGAGGAAGAAATAGGATTTGACTCTCCTTCAAGATTAATGTTATCATTATCAAGTGAAACCCAGAAGCCATAACCCCTTTCTAATTTTTCATGCCCCACTCTGTTAGCTTTGTCACAATAAGCTATTGGTTTTTACGCTTCTTTGTACAAGGCAGACGGTCTGCTGTCTCAGTTATATAATAATCACCCCAGAGGTGTGCAAAAGTGCCAGGGCTGCATACAGGAGACTGACTCCCTGCCTCCTCCGAACAAGGCCTGGCCAGAGCACAGCAGCATAAATCAGCTCCTGCAAACACATCACACTTTCCTGAAACGGGACCAGTGCTGCTGAGGCAGGCAGAATTTCCAAAGTACGTAGCGAAACTGACCGATTTCGCATGAGATTGCCAAGGAATCTGGTTCAAACCAGAGACATGTGAATCTATAGCCTGGTTTTGGGTTATGAACCTGTAACTCAGTTCAGGTTCGCTGAGGTTCATGAACCTTTCGGTCAGGCTGGGCCAAATTTCAAGTGAACCTGAGCTGAGTTTCAGGTGCCAAGAGGGGGATTTATGATTTTCAGTGGAAACCATGTGATATTAGGTAATTTCCACAGTTTCAACTTAACAACTACCAGAACTGTTAGCTGAATTGAGTTTTGTCTGAACCCCAAACTCAAATCAAAGCACAGAGGAATAAAGTGATATAAGGAATGCACAGTTTGATTTGTGTGACCATTATATTCCTAGCCCTCTTAGATCTCAAATTAATTAATTTGATGCCATGCTAGTATTTCTTAACACAGGCCCATCGGCTGATGTTTAATGAGGCACTCCAGGCAATATTTCTCCTTCAGGGAAACCCTAGAGCTAAAGTATTTTCTGAAACCAAATGCATTTGAACTCAGGAAAATGTCACACTTATTCCATGCACATCCTATGTTTAGGTGCCTGAAAGTGCAGCACACTGATTTCTCCCACCTTTTGTCATTTTCCATCATAGCAGAATTAATAGTCTGTGCAGAACATAAAGAAAATCTCAGCTGATTTACAGAGAGAGTCAATGTGCTTGTGCACTAGACAGAAGTTTGACTCGGTATACTCACTGGAAGACTATGAAAAAAATCATAAGTTGTCATGCACAGGAGGAGACATTGGCCACATTTCAAAGGTAACTGCATTCCAATTTGGCTGGGTACTTATGTCTGCAAATGCAGCGTTGCAAACTGGGAAATTGCACATGAGAATGGGTAATAACATCTTGTGACTTCCCTCCCACCACTCTGGGGGGAAGATGGCAGACAACAGCATGCATGCCAGTGAGACAGAGGGTCAGTTTGGAGAGTAAGCATCATGGAAATACTCTTATGGAAAGAGGCCTGGGATACTTAATGTTCATGCAGATCAGACAAGACCTAGATTTTGCAGGTGTCATCTGAAAAACTCCCACGAAATATATTACATCAGATTCCTATGTCCTGCCTCAGGAGGGAACAGCCCTTTTATTAACTGCACAAGTATTCAACTGAGTCTGAGTCTGCTCAGGTGTCTCGAAACAGTCAAGTCACACTGGGCATGCTCAGAGGCTTGAGACATGCATTAATATCATCAATCTCATGGTTCTATTACAGCGGTTCTCAAACTTCATTGCACCACGACCCCCGTCTGACAACAAAAATTGCTACACAGCTCCACGTGGGGCTGAAGCCATAGCCTGAGCCACACCGGCCTGGGCAGGGGGGGCTGAAGCCCTCAGGCTTCGGCTTCAGCCCTGGGTGGCAGAGTTCAGGCTTCAACTTCAGCCCCGGGGCCCAATGTGTCTAATGCAGGCCCTGGCGACCCCATTAAAAAGGGGTCATGTTTGAGAACTGTTCTATTACATCATTTTATTAGCATACTCAGCCCCACCCTACTATATAATACCTACCTTTCTATCCCCTCTCCTCCTTTGCTGAAGGCTGACCCCAGCCCACACTGTATTTTCATTAAAAAAAAAACCTCCCTTGCCTGGTACTTGTGGTAACTGTTGTGTGCCCATCTGGATATGAACGTATTGCCTCTGCTCCACCCACTAGAATACGGGAGGCTGTACCTTTTAGCATGTTGCTGGGAGACTGTTTTTAGGAAACCAAGGAATAAATGTATATTAGAAGAACAGAAGTTATAAGGTACAGGCTGAGTCTGACATCTGACTTAAGTCTCTCTCCAGGAGCTGGTTTGGCTAATTGTCTGACAACGATGATCTTGCAGATCAGTTGTGATGCACAGTGTAGAGTTGACGCACCTTCTCTCGACTGACATCTGCTCCCCTGGACAGTCTGTGTCTTTATTTACGTATAGGCAGAGCTAAGGTAAGACCATATTCCACCTAGGCTTTACTTATACAGCTTATTACATCTTGTACATTTCTGTAATAGAAACAGACACATACCATCCATCTAATGATCTCAAATGCTTTCTAAGCATTAATGAGTTCAGCCTCTCAACCACCCTATGAAGGAGGTAAGTATCATTATACCACTTGTACAGATGAGGAAACAGAAGCAGAGAATTTCAGTGACTTAGCCAAGACACCAGAGACTGTCTAGAGCAGTACCAGGAATAGAATTCAGGTCTACCAACTCAAAGGTCTACAATTTAGAGATGAGACTATGCATTATATTTGGGGTTTGCAAGGGTTCATCCAGCCTGGAAGATTTACCATGTTACAACATATTGCAGGTTTCATACCAAAAGAACAAAGCATGATCTGGAAAAATTCATGCCTAGGCAAAGACTCCAAAAAAGTTTAAATAAGTTTCAACTCTTCCAAATTGGTGGCAAGTCACTCTCCATGAGCAGTATATGACAGTATAGCCAAAAGTACCATTATGGCCATTGTATAGTGTGACTTCCTGCATAACATACCATAGAACTTCACTCTGATTCTTGCACTGAGTGGAATGAAGAAAGGTGGGGAGCGGGAACCATGGTGTGGGGAGGGGGAGAGGGAGAAGTGGGCAGAACCAGGATGGGGGAGGGTGGGCTGGAGAGAAGCAGAGGGAGACAAGGGCAGGCTGTGGGCACAAGGACAGACGGGTCTATAACCACTACAGCACACTCATCTTCATTCTAGCATTTCCTAACTTTGAACGGCTTAACTATGAAACCTTAATAATGTTCTTTTAATGTCGTTTTTTTTTGTGGATGAACTTAACATTTATATTGTGGGATTGCCTAGAAGCCACCCAGCTCAGGGCCCCGGTCATGATAAGTGTTGTACAAACATATACGGTAAATGACCATCCTTGCCCCAAAGAGCTTGCTGTTTAGAAGACCAGACCCAACAGGACAATGATGAAAACAAGTGGGTTGTGGTGGGGAGGGTGAGGGAGATGGGATAACAGCAATAACAGGGTGGGTGCAATTCTTAGCCAGTCAGGAGCAGTGATCACAGCTCTCCACCTACCTAGCCATCAGCCGATTGTAGTTTGCTATCTGCATTACCGAAGAGGTGAACTTTCTCTGGATTTGGACACATAAAGGGCAGCTTGGAAGAAAGTACAAAAGAGCATGTCAGAGACATGCTGATAATGGCTGGCACTTGACTCTGGAACTCACTCCCCGCCTTGGTCTGACAGACCTGGCATTTATTGACTTTGAGGACATTCTGAACCCCTTACCTATTTTCTACTTTTGTTGAAGGATGGTGGGTTGAGGGATGGGAGGTGCTCAGGTCGGGGATGGTCATTCTAGAGTTTATTTTATTTTATCAGACAAGCGCTATATTTTCTCTGGGTTGGTTTGTATGAGCAATTTCTTGTGTGGCTGATTCTTATTTACACTGAGGCTCCTTCACATTGTTCTGGCAACATAAAGGGGCCTTAATGAGGGCTCACATTATATATGCATGCATTTTCCAGCCCCTTTACACTGCCAGAGAGGTGCAAAGGGGCCTCAGTGGAAATGAGAATCGGACCCCATATATAAAATTTTGGACAAAATGTGGCCAGTTTCTTTCCTGTGGTGCCATCTGAGTTTTGCATGAAAGGTTGCTATGTAAGGATCATACATCTCTACCCCCCGTGGTTCTCACGACATCCCTAGCAGACTTTAATCATGTGGAACTGGGTCATTTGGGCCTAATTCTACCTGGACTGAAGGTAATGGGAGTTTTGCTATTGACATCAAAAGGGACTAGGATTTGGATTAATTTAACCTATTGTATTTTGATGGATTCCTGCCATGTTTACCGTAAGATCAATGTTGCCAATTGAGGCAGGAAAGTGTAGACAAAGGCAGTATTATTGAGCCAAATCAAGAGAGAGATGGTATGTGAAGTGACCAGCCAACTCAAAGCTAAAAATCACTACCTAAGAGATGAATGCTGCAGACATTGCCAAACTGGGAGATAACTGAAACAGAGGTGTTCTAATCCTGCTTTCTAGCAGCACTGCTCAGCGAGTGAACAGCAGTGTTCACAATACACTGTGCTCTCTCTTCTGGTGATTTTTCTTGGCAGCAAACTTTTTGCTTGTGGAGAGAGGTTCATAGAGAGTGATTTGAATCATGTTAGTGAGCTACAGGGATAGTTCAGTAGTGGAGGAGAGATAGCTCAGTGGTTTGAGCATTGGCCTGCTAAACCCAGGGTTGTAAATTCAATCCTTGAAGGGACTACTTAGGGATCTGAGGCAAAAATCAGTACTTGGTCCTGCCTAGTGAAGGCAGGGGGCTGGACTCAATAACCTTTCAGGGTACCTTCCAATTCTATGAGATGGGTGTGTATATATACAGTATGAAAAATAGGAGGAGTCTCTGTGAGGTGTTCATAAAGGATTTTGATCAGTACAGCTGGCCTTTAGGAGCCAATGTATATTAGAGAGGCTGCAAATAATAGAGGCACTCCT
This sequence comes from Terrapene triunguis, assembly GCF_002925995.2. Classification (NCBI taxonomy): domain Eukaryota; kingdom Metazoa; phylum Chordata; order Testudines; family Emydidae; genus Terrapene; species Terrapene triunguis. The sequence goes on along the minus strand of NW_020664435.1, from coordinate 924,170 downwards.
TTAGGGGAAAGACCCATAGAACGTAATACAGAATGATAACCCTTGCATGGAATTTTTGGATCATCCTATAGAATTCACTACTGAAGTCTATCCCTGCTCCAAAATTTTACAGAATGGTTCAGGATTCAAAGGATTTCATTCCCTATTAAATCCTATAGGGTTTTTGAGTCATTTCTGAAGAACTGTGTTACGTTTCTATAATATCCTGCTGGCTTCATCCCTATTTAGCTTGATAGGACTTTTCCATTAGTGATGATCTCTTTGGAGCTATTGAGAAACTCTGTGGTTTGTTTTTGTCATTTGGTCTGCATACACCTTAGATAAAAGTCTCCCTCCTTAGATAAAAGTCTCCCTCAAACATCATCCTTTTCATTTAGGGCCCAATCTTCACCTTGAATCCAATGAGATTTTTGCTATGGGGCCCAAGTTTCCCAATGGAAGCTGGATCAGGCCCTTGATGTGTTCTGAGTGGCGAGGCAAGGAAGTGGAAAAGAGACTAAACTTGTCCCGAATCTTTCTCTTCCTGGTATTTTTGAGTTACTGTCTGGTTTCTGTCTGGTATGCCCATGGCCCACTGTAGTCTCCCCATCACTGCTGCGGTTGAATCTGAGATCTGCCATATCTCTACGCAGGAGAAGAGGCAGTAGCTGTTCACATGGTGCACTGGCAATCAGTCCACAAAGGGGCATTGGTGTTCTCCTATAAGAGAGTTACTTTCCTAAGCCTCCTGGCCCAGAGATAAATTGCTACTCTGGAGTTGTGGAGGATTACGAATCAAAGAGCAAAGAAGGAATCCATGCTGGACAATAACACTGGGGAGACAATAACACTCACTATCAGGGCCTGACATCACACAAGCGTATGCTCATGGCCGGGAGATGGGAAGTGGTGGTATTGGAATGAGGGGGGCAGAGAATGGAAAAATGGAAAAAGCTAAAAATGATTTACACAGCTGGTATAAATCAATGTAGCTCCACTGACTTCTATGCTGATTTACACCAGCTGAGGATTTGACCATATGGTTTTTAAGTAAAAACACCAAGGGTGAAGTCCTGGTCCCATTGAAGTCAAGAGAATTTTCCCACTGATTTCATTAGGGCCAGGATTTCACCCCATAACGCCACTAACTCAAACCTGGATGTGTTTATTAGTAAGTTCTAAAGTAACAGTCACACACAAGAAAGCCGATCCCAGAATTTCCATTTCTGCTCTTTAAACACTTATTTTATTTCCTGCTAGATTCGTTTTAAATATGAATGTTAATGTAAAATATTCCAGTCATGACTGGATTTGTTAAATCTAGTCATGATTGACCCCTTCTGCCAGCCATGCTTTGAGGTTATAAAGATTAATGGTTAAGCTCTGCCAAAAAAAAAAAGGTAATGGGAACACATATTTTAGCAGAGATTTTTTAAAACCTTTCAGATAGTTTCCCCCCCATAATGCTTGTCCCTACAGTGCTAAGTAATACCCCTGAGGTGTATAAATAAGACTCCATCTCCCATATAAACCATCTCTTCTTCCTCTCAGTTGCCCCTAATAACTCACAATTCTCTGTTCAGAGACACTGTAATAATCCCCCATAAGCAGCAGGTTCTGATTTTCCAGATGGAAGATTAAGCACTCTTAATCCACATACAGAAGAGAAGGAAAATCTCCATGATGGGGGAAGGATCCTGGTTAGAGAAAAAAAAAGCTGATTTTCAGCAACAAAAAGACACCCAGGAACAAAAGAGTCTGGATAACATGAGACTGACATAAGATTCTTTTAAATGAGCATGACCTCACACCAGTGTGAATCAGGAGTAACTCCACCCAAACTAGTGAGGTTACACCAGGATAAAACTAGAATAAGTGAGATCAGGATCAGGTCAGATGTGTCTGAAGCTTGCCTGTGTATCCATGTTCCCCTTCAAGTCCAAAGGGCTTTGCATGTACAAACTATACAAAAGCACAACTTTACACTGAGCTTGCAAACTGCACAGTACATTGAGAAGTGATAAAACAACTGTCTCTCCCTTCCACACACATTGATTATTAAACACGTTTACTGAAGATTGACAGCTACGCCAACACTGATTTGTGAAAGTAAAGACATTTTTCTTTAAAATGTGCGTTATAAATGACAAAAAAAGCCTTTTTGTGCTTCTCTCTGATACATGAAGCAGGTTGGAAGGGCTTTTGGCGTTTGAAAATGTGCTTGGGTTATATTTGGTTGGTTGGGGGGTTTTCAAATTAGGAAATCAGGTCCTGTCTAGGCTTGAAGACACTACAAGTACTAATGAAGTGGTGACATCAGGAGGTTAATGAGGACCAAAAGCTCACAGAGTAGGACACTACAGTACGTAATAGCAAACATACAGCTTTGCCAGGACAGTATGGAGTTACTGTTAGAGGGACAAGTGTGTATTTTGTAATTAAAAGTTGCTGTTTCTTACAAGATGCTTCTACTAGGCTGCTTTTACCCACTGGTAAGCCAAAGAGTTCTTGACATCTTCTTTTCTAGGAAACCTAATCCTCTGCCCATAACCCCATGCCAATGTTTTTAAGGAAGCCTGGAGTACTTCAGGCATCACTGTTTGACTTGGTTGGTGTAATGCTAACCAGGAAATGAGTGGCAAAGACCCAGCAAAACTAGATGAAGCTCCTTGCTTTGCTGCACAATTCTCTACTTGAAGAGTAGTTCATTCTGCAAACAGACTGAGTCTGGTGGTTTAGGAAGTTTGCCACACTTGATCCAGCAACTACGACACTGAAGGTTTGTTCGGAATGGAAAGCTACTGTGTACGGTTTCAGTCTTTTCCAGTGTCGAGTCCCAGACACTCTGAAACCTGAAAATTTAAAACAAATGATAGTGACGGCTCCCGTGGTAAAGCGGCAGCAATCCAGCATATCCCTGCTAAAGGCAGAATTCCCCTGGTTTCGTGTCAGTGTCAGGCTTCTGACTGAATCAGTCATCTGTGTGAGAAATCCTTGTACAGAGTTGTACTGATTGATGATCCAGGCTTCCTGTTCTTTATCTGCCGTTTGAGAATTCAAATAAGATTAGATGATCATGACAAACTGAAAAGCTAATGAAAACATGAATAAGTCCAGACTGCAGGCATTCCGCGTTCCTACTAGGAATACGGGGTTGTCCTGAGGCTGAGTGGAGTCTTATGGTAACAGAGCTTACAGATGGTGAGCTATACTTATGGTGTAAGTCACCACAGCACCTTTTATGTCAATGAATCTACACTGATTTATTCCAGCAAGAGATCTGGCCCCAGTATCCAGCCTGCCTCCTCTTCCCCTCCCCTCTCCCCCCACCTTTGCTCTTCAAGGCTCAATCAGGCAACTTTTCCTCAGGTAAGTAGTGCCATTTCAGTCCATAGGATGATTTGACTGACTATTGCAGGACTGAGCCCTGTGTCACAGGTTGATTATCAAATGGTGTTGTGAACTCCACTAATCTGATTCATAATGAATCACAGCCATGTGGGTAGTGGTACAGTGATCAGCACATGGTTATGGCCCCACAGACCTACTTTAACTCAGAGTACAAAATCATCCTAATTAGATGATGCCACTGGAATATGAAAAGGACTATTTTAAAAAAAACTTTCACTTTTGCACATTTGTCCAGGATCCATTTTAATCACAAATCTGCATGGAAAAAAACCACTGTTTCCTACTTTGAAAACAAACAAAATCAGTGAGTTTTCATTTCAGATGTTAATTTGGGTTTGGAAACCAAACAATCTGGGCCTAAGTTCTGCTTTCTCTTTCAACCTCCCATTTGCTTTCACTGCGCCGTGTCGTGTTCTGTTCAGCGAGGTGTCTGAAGAAGGACTGCATGAGCTTGGATGGAGACACACACCTTTGCTTAGGCTACTTTGACTATTCTGGAGGCCAGGCACTCTTGTGTTTTAATCCTGGCTCGGTCACTGATATGCTGTGTGACCTGGGGCAAGTCATTTGGCTTTGTGCCTTAGATTCCCCATTCATAAAATCGGAATAATAATGCTTACCTGTCTGCCGCCCAGGGGGTTTGTGAGGGTTAATTAGTATTTCTAAAGCATTTTGACTATGGAAAGTCTTTTATTAATGCCACGTATAATTATAGAGACAAGGTGGGTGAGGTAGAGACTGGTGAGAAGCATTTGAGCTACACAGAGGTCTTCTTCAGGTGTGGGAAACTAAGTCAGAGTGTCACTGCAAAACACAAAATGGAACAGATTGTTTAGCACATTTTAAGTACTTATGCTAAACAATCTGTTCCACCTTGTATGAAGCAGTGGCCCTTTGAGTATGTTTCCCAGACCTGAAGAATGCTGCATAAGCTTGAAAGCTTGCCTCTCGCATCAATGGAAGTTGGTCTAATAAAAGATATTAACTCACTCACCTTGGTTTTCTAATATCCTGGGACCGACACATCCACAACAAACACCGCATACACATATAATTATGAGAGTAATAATGTGTACTTCTGCTGGGTTTGTTTGGCTCACATTTTTTTGACACCAGAGTTGGAGACCTCCCCAGATTTCCCCTCTCCCCAACTTTGTGAAACAAGACTTTCACTGAAACAAGACTTATAGCTATGCCCAATACACACCCCTCCACACACATACACACTAAAGAGAAGAAAAAAGAAAGACAGGGATTGGTCCACCACCATGCATACCTGTAGGAGAAAATCAAAGAGTGCCAGTTTGGCCCACTCTGTGTGCAGGACACTCAAACACGGAGCTATTCCGAGGGCTGCCCTGGAATCTGCCATGCCACACCGCTGCTGCAGCAGAGACTGGTACTGTAGCCACCCCAGTGCAAAGGAGTTCTGGTCATTGTTGGCATCATCTAGGTGCTGGATATCAGGCACCCACCATACGATGGGCCTTGCGGCACCATTGGTGTATTTGTAGGGCAGCAGGGGACTGTTGAATTTGCGGGCCACTGCAGGCAGACTCCTATTCAGCCCCAACACTCTGTCCAAGTGGAAAGCTAGCACCTCATAGAGGTCACTGGGCCGCTTTATTAATCCACAGAGCCCATCGGAACAGTCTCGTTTAAGGTCAGATGGGGAAGTGTCTTGGGTGGCCAAAAGGCTGACTCTGAGTATTTGTCCATGGGCAGGAATTCTGGTTTTGGTCACCACTTCGCTATTTGCCAGCCATTTCATCTTCTGCACATCGTCTGCAGTAAACCAAGGTGGGATCCTCTCACCAAACCTCAGGCGGCCCTCCCATTTGGCAGAAAGGGCATCTTCTGGAGTCTTCACACACCATTCAGATGTCTGTAACTGCGTGGCCACACCCACCCAGAAATGAGCTCCTGGCTCTCCAGGCCCCTGGGAGTAACTGCCTGTCTGTCTCTGCGCGCCTGCTGCACCTTTGAAGGGCAGCCTGCTATCTGCTTCCGAGATAAAGGCTTTAATCGAATCTGAATGCTGCGGCTCAGCGCCAGCTGCCTGCACATCTGGTTTGCGTTGGTCCTGTGCCACAGTTGGCTGGCTTGCAAAAGAGTTCTTAAGAAGTAAAACAAACTCCGGCTTTCCTTCCTGAAAACCCCTTTTATTGCTGAGTGAAGGAGAAAAGAAAGGGGCCTCCTCCATTTGTGGTTTCATATCTGCCTTTTTCCCTGTCAGCTTATAGAAATGAACATTGTTCCCTGTATTCTTTAGAGAAAAATGAGTATTAAGCTCCCTTTTCTTCTCACCACTGGTCCTGCGGGGAATGTTTTCATGCTGTAATTTACTGCTGGCTTCAGAGCTTTTCACAACGTTATGTTTCCTAATCTCCCCTTTGTGCTTTCTCTTTCCTTTCAGCAGTGTGTGGTTTTGTCGGCGTAGGCTGCTTGGCTGGTTCTTTGGCTTGCAGGCAGAGTGGGGATGGTGTGAGGATTGCCTTTCCTGATCGGTGCCAGGGGGAGCGGGTTCCCATTCTCTGTGGTCAAAGCTTCTGGCCCGCCGGGGGACAGAGGCAGTGGTGTTTGTCCACAGACGCCTGGGCCGGATGACTTTCCCATGTGGCTCAGCTAGTGCCAAGAACTGGAAATCGGACTCAGTTGGAAACAGCAGAGGAAAACTAGTAAATGCCACCACAGAGAAGGCAAGCAAGAAGCAGAATCCAGCCACAGGTGGTCTCTTCAGCCTCATTCTTCTCCATGATCTCTGAGCCTGTGGAGTCAGAAAGGACAGCCTTATTGACTGCATCACGGGGGATAGCTAGAGCTAGGGCAGAAGCTGTCTTCATGAAATGTATTGGCCTGCAGGGAATTGGGTTGATCAGTGCAAATGGTATCTGTAGATCATATTGTGTTAGCACTCGCTAAGGCTCCAGTTCAGCTCCCACTAATGCCAGTAGAAAACCCCCAATGACATCAATGGGAACAGAACTGGGCTGTGATGTAACTCCATGGGCTTCACCAAGGCTGAATTTGGCCTGAAGAGTAGAAGAAAGTGAAAAAGGCAGAGATTTTAATTAAAAGGGCAATTGTGCAGCATCCTGGCCATTGCAAAACATGCCTCACTGAATCACCAGCAGACTGATCATGTCTTATTGTTGGGGACAGTGGAAGAGCAGGAGAGTTTAAAGGAACATCTGGACAGTCATAGATTACCAGTGTATAAGGAATGTTCCTCAGTGGTGGATTTGCTAATATTGCAGGACTTTGGTCTGTATTTACCATATCCCTCTATATCTCTGCCTCGTCTCTGTCTCATTCTAGTTTTGTATAGATTCATACAGCCCAAGGCCAGAAGGGACCACTGTGATCACCTAGTTTGACCTCATGTGTAACACAGACTATAGAACTGCCCCCAAAATAATCCCTAGAGCAGATCTTCTTGAAAAACATCCAATCTTGACTTAAAAATTGTCAGAGCTGGAGAATGACCCTTTGTAAATTGTTCCAATGGTTAATTACTCTCACTATTAAAAACTGGACACCTTATTTCCAGTCTGAATTTGTCTACTTCAACTTCCAGCCACTGAAAGTTGTAACTTTCTCTACTAGATTGAAGAGCCCATTATTAAATATTTGTTCTTTATGTAGATACTTATAGACTGTAATCAAGTTATCCCTTCACCTTCTCTTTGTTATTCTAAGTAGACTGAGCTCCTGGAGTCTATCACTCCAAGGCAGGTTTTCTAATCCTTTAATCATTCTTGTGACTCTTCTCTGAACCCTCTCCAATTTTTCAACATCCTTCTTGAATTGTGGACACCAGAACTAGACACAGTATTCCAGCAGCAGTCACAGCAGTGCCAAATACAGAGGTAAAATAACCTCTCTACTTCTACTCAAGATCCCCCTGTTTATGCAACCAACAATTGCATTAGCCCCTTCGGCCACAGCATCACACTGGGAGCTCATGTTCAGCTGGGTTTCCACCATGATCCCCAAATCTTTTTCTGTTTCCCAGGATAGAGCCCCTCATCCTATAAGTATGGCCACCATTCTTGGTCCCTAGATATATACATTTACATTTAGCCATATTAAAAGGCATTGTTTGTTTGTGTCCAGTTTACCAAGAAATCCAAACCGTTTTGTATCGGTGACCTATCCTCTTCATTATTTATCCTTCCCCCAACTTTTGTGTCATCTGCAAACTTTCAATGATGATTTTATGTTTACTGCCAGGTCATCAGTAAAAATGTTAAATAGTGTAGGGCCATGAACCGTTCCCTGTGGGACCCCACTAGCAACACATCTATTTGACGATAATAACCCATTTACAATTACATTTTGAGACCTGTCAATCAGCCAGCTTTTAATCCATGTAATGTGTGCCCTGTTAATTTTATATCTTTCTAGTTTTTTAATCAAAATTTCATGTTGCCCCATGTTCCAGCGCACACCCTATGTTCTGCTAAGTTGGCTCATCTTCTTGTCCCTGTTACAGCCTTCTCCCACAAGAAGCCCCACACCTTTATTTTTTATGCTGTCTATCACACCTGAACATCCTCTCTGGCCTCTGTGCCTCATAACCTCACCCGCTTCCTTCAAACACCACCTAAAAATACTCGTCTGAGCCTTCCTTTGCTCATCTCCACTCTCATCCTCTTTCCTGGCTCTGTCCTCAAATTTTAGTATCATTAAATAAATGTAAAATAAATCTGTGTTTGAAAAAATGAATAAAAAGGAACGAATAGGATGGGCATGTAACAAAGAGCATGCCACATTTTTACTTGCCTATGGCACTCTTTAAATAATAAGCAATGGGTGGTGAATTTAAAACCGTATGTACTGTTAGCCCATAATATTTCTATTATGATTAGTAATATGTTAGCACTTAGGAGCCCAGTTGTGGACCGGGAGCCCATTGCACTAGGCACTGTATGGACACAGTACAAAAAGGCTCAATAAATTGTAAACAGCCTAAAAATGTTTGTGTCGGGATATCAGAAAATTAACCCAAGCAATTGAGCAATTCTACTACTTACTCCCTAGGCAGATTTCTACTGCATTTAACTTTGAGCCTTTTGTGCTGTACCCAGATATTCCCTGCCCCTTACCAAGCAAAGTATCACATCTCCTCAAACTGGTTTCCCTCTGTGAGCTGTGCAGAAAGTTGGCTACAGCAATTAAGTCCTCAGTGACGTGTGCTTTTTATTCAGCCGTGGGTCCCTTCAGCAGCCTCTTTAGCAAGCTGGCCCCTCTCTGCTCATCATACCCAGACAGTAAATAAGAAGGAAAGCTCACACCCACCGATTTACTTGACAGTGTCTCTCCCTGAGTGCTGTATTTAGTCCTACAGTTGCCCAGATGAAGGGGCAGCATAGCAGGAACCAAACTGTGACTCGGTCACAATTCAGTCCCTGCTTCCCCCTTGCTCCATAGGAGGAGTAAGCTATGGCAGTCCCTTTCCTGGAGCAGCATGCTCCCCACTCCATGCTGGCTCAGCTGGTCTGACCACCATGATGTGTATGAGAGGGGGAGTAGGGGACCCCGGGAGGCTGCTGTTGTGACTCCAACGCCGATAGCCAACACAAAAGCATAAGGGGGTATCTCACACTCCATGCTCACCTGCATGGATGCAGAGCGGGGCCCGTGATTGAGCCCGAAGTTTTACCAAGCCAACTTCCTATTGTATTTTACTTTTGGCGCAATGGAAATGGCCTCACCTGCCAAGTGCGTATTGAGGAAGCAACACTAACAATTGTACAGGCCCACTCACCAATTGGTTTTGTAAGGTAACAAGTTGTAACCCCCTCCTTTGGGACAATGCGACACAACATCAAAATGCAATGCAGAACTGCTGCAGTTCCGATGGGAGGGGGGTATGTGGAGCAGGAGACCTCCGCCTGATGTCTCTAAGTACAGGGTCTCCGTCTGCTTAGCAGGTCTGAGCATGTTCCTGTAGCAGGCTTACACTTATCAGAGCTTCATTGTGTTTCTGAATATGCCTGGTTTGGTGAGCAATGCACTCAGCTCCCACTTCCATGTGTTCTCTCGAAAGGTCTAGTTCTGTCACAGCTGGCTGGTTTGCAGCTTTGGGGCCTCCTTTGGCACAAGAAGGATTGCTAAGATTAAAAAATGCTTGCAGTGTGATTTATGTCAAGTGGCTCCTGACAGGCATCTTAAACAAGAATCCAGTCAGAGCAGGAGCTGACCTGTTACAGATTTTCAGGCATTTGTTTAGCCGTATAACTGAAACAAAGGAGAAAAACATTACCGTTGATGCATTTTTCATGGTAAACGTTTCGTATTGAAAGCTTAAGCAACAAAAATGAATGATCATTCAAATGAATTTTATTCACCTCACCCTTTTGGTTGAGTCAGTCACGGATGAAATTATAAATTCTTTCATTACTTAGTGCTTGTTTATGTCTTGCCCGGGTTCCTAGAGACTGTTTTTGGCCCATGTGAAAGGTGGTGTTCGCCCAGTTCTCACATCACATTTGACACTAAGGCTCTGTCTACATTATGGGCTAGGGCTGTGATTACCCAGTTCACATCACATACGCGCAGTAGCTCTCATCAAAGTAGCACGAGTATAAATAGCAGTGTAGCCATGGTAGCACTGGTTCCAACAGCAGGGACACAGCTGAGCCATGCAAAGCACATGCCCACCGGTTCCATGAGGGTTTGTGCTCAGCATGGCTCAGACATGCCTCCACTGCCTCTACCTGTGCTACTGCGGCTATGCTGCTATGTATACTACAGCTAGCTCGATGGGAGTATGTGTACACAAGCAGGGAAATCCCATCCCCAGCTCATAGTGTAGGCCTAGCCTAATAGTAAATGGGTCCCCTAACTGGCAATCCCAGCCAACAGACCAAGGACCGAATGGGCATGGAGAATGATCTACCTTCTTATCCCTAGAGCTAGTTCCTCTATGGGAGGCAGGGCAGCTGCATTGCCTCTGTCTGTGCTGTTCCTAGTCTGTGACTAGAGGACGTCCCACTCCAGGGCCGGAAATCTGGCACAAAATTCACTTAGAAAATTGGAGAACAATATAAAAAGGATTGACGATGTCATTGCCATTAGTCACTGTTTATAATTGTGCAGTAGATGGATTCTTATATTTTAAAAAATGGTAAAACAGGTGGTGCCTTGTGTGCCCAGGTTGTAGACATCTGTCTGTCAGTGACCCGGAGAATAAGCTCAGACTGAGGAATGTTAGGTTGATGGAGGTCCAAGAAAGAACTGAATCAGAAACTGAGAAATTATTCTTATTTTGGCATGATGAGAAAAGCAGTAGAAAGGGCTCCTCTGACTTTCCCTGTGCAATGGAGTGTGATTTGTTGCATTCCACCAGTCAACACTTCCCACTCTTATCCTCTGGCATGGGGTGAAATCCTGCCTCCTCCTCTTCCTCCTCCCCCACCCCGCCTTCAAGCCTATGAGAGTTTTGCCAGTGACTTCGATGGGGACAGGTTATTCAACATAAAAGTGACCCTTTTCAGATTCAGTGGCACTTGTTCTTTCACCAGAATAATAGCCCCATTTCATTTCAGTGCCATGCATGTAGCTAAGGCCCCGATCATGCAAACATGTATGCACATGCTTAACTTTACTGCTGTGAGTTACCATCATTCACAGGAGTAGAGTTAAGCATGCATATGTGCCAGCAGGATTGGGGCCTTAATCAGGGCTGCACTGAGATCCATGGGACTGCATTTTGTGCGGCTCCCTCTTGCCACATTATAGATCAACATTGAGACACCCACACACCACACTCCCCAATACACACACATCGTTCACCCCAAGCTTAACAACAAAGCAGCTGATGATTCTGTGTTCTAATAAGGAAATAACTTATTTCCTTCTGCTGCTGGTGGCATCGCGAGGGGATAATAAGTAAAATAGCTAATGTGTCTTTAAAAGTCGGTTTAATATGGGATCTCACAGTAAAAATTTATAATCATACGGTTATTGCATTGTGTCACTATAGGGAAGAATTAAGGTTGTCGGGATGCCCTGAATGCATGTAATGATTTTTACCCTTATCTTACTGATACATACTCTCAACCTTAACTCCCTCTTAATATAGATGTTTTTCTGGGACAATCTCCTGTACATCTTGTTAAATGATAAATACACAGCAGCTGTACGCAGCAGCCTCTCAACTTCTCTGCTTCTAGTTGCCAATTTCTTGTTGTCATTGTGGAAAAAGTGTCATTGTGTCATTGTGGTATCAACAGGTGTAGCCAAGGCAGTTAATTGATCCACCGAGCCACCTTAACCCCTTCAGGCCTTGAGTGGGGTGGACAACCCATCACAAGTTCCCATGGTGATGATCCATTATTCCCACTTGCTGAAAACCTGGGCAGTTCCATATAAATTGGTGTGGCTGTCGGTAGAAACTCTATATTCCTACTGCTCAAGCCACATAAACATGCCTTAGGTTGAGGAAAAGCACTGACTTCCAGTTCTCATGGAACTGGATCCTCATTATGTTTATGACTATTTAGCTGAATAAGCACTGGAGGAAATCAGGAAATGGAACAGGGCAAGTAAGCAGAATTCTGGTTTCAGATTTCTGCACATGTATACACAGTAAGGGGTACATTTACATAGAATGCCTGTTGTGTTTGTGGTGAGTAGAGATGCCTGAATTAAATCCCTGGATATGAACACTCTCAAGCGGTGAGGAAGTTTGGATCTGGATCCAAATTTTGTCGATAGCTCATAGCTCTGTTACAGGCTTAACTCACAACCCATGTGTTAGCACCCTCAGACCATGAGAAACTGGAGCTGTGCCTCGCTGTTGCCTCTTAAGGTTTGTCCATCGCTAGTTTGTGTTTGAATATTATTATATAGAGAGTTATGCAGCATACACTGCAGGGGCTAGGCAAACAGGAATTTTGCCTAGCATAACTTTCTTGTAAATTCAGTTCTGAAGGAAGGTACATTCGTCCTGGCCCTGGGGGCAATGGTATTCAGACTGCAATCTGAAGCCATGGGGAGGGATTCTCCTTCCACCTTGGCTATTGCACAGAGGCTATCAAAAGTCCGTAAGCTGGCTGGGAGAATTCTTCGGACACTGGCACAGTATAGGACTGCTGAAGGCTGACCTGCATAGGCCCCCTCACAAACTCCAGCCTCGGGGTGTGTCAGGCCAGAGCCAAGACAGGAAGGGGTGTGTTGGGAGCAGGACAGCCTACACTGTTACAGAGATTCTCATCTTAATAGAACTGAACAGCCCCGAGATGGGAGGGAAGGCAGTGCTGTGAAGTAGAGCTGCCCCTATATTCCCTGCTCTACTTAGGGAGCTGCACCCTGGGTTGAACTTTGCTGTACTGCATCTTCTGGAGCTGCAGCACAGAATCTCAGCCTTTGTGTTTACACAGTTAGAGTGTGTCCCGGGCATTAACTGAAGCACTTCTATATGACTTATGGGGTGACAAGAGTATCACAAGATTTTTGCTGTGTTAAAACAGTTACCAGGCACTTCTCAAATGATAAAAGTTGGTATTTTGAGGAACAGAATTAGCACTGCAGCAATCATTTTACATTTCTTTATTGTTGCCTAGTAGATATGTGAATATATAGCTACAAATAAAATGAAAGATTCATAGATTCATAGACTCTAGGACTGGAAGGGACCTCGAGAGGTCATCGAGTCCAGTCCCCTGCCCTCATGGCAGGACCAAATACTGTCTAGATCATCCCTGATAGACATTTATCTAACCTACTCTTAAATATCTCCAGAGATGGGGATTCCACAACCTCCCTAGGCAGTTTATTCCAGTGTTTAACCACCCTGACAGTTAGGAACTTTTTCCTAATGTCCAACCTAAACCTCCCTTGCTGCAGTTTAAGCCCATTGCTTCTTGTTCTATCCTTAGAGGCTAAGATGAACAAGTTTTCTCCCACCTCCTTATGACACCCTTTTAGATACCTGAAAACTGCTATCATGTCCCCTCTCGGTCTTCTCTTTTCCAAACTAAACAAACCCAATTCTTTCAGCCTTCCTTCATAGGTCATGTTCTCTAGACCTTTAATCATTCTTGTTGCTCTTCTCTGGACCCTCTCCAATTTCTCCACATCTTTCTTGAAATGTGGTGCCCAGAACTGGACACAATACTCCAGCTGAGGCCTAACCAGCGCAGAGTAGAGCGGAAGAATGACTTCTCATGTCTTGCTCACAACACAGCTGTTAATCCATCCCAGAATCACATTTGCTTTTTTTGCAACAGCATCACACTGTTGACTCATATTTAGCTTGTGGTCCACTATAACCCCTAGATCCCTTTCTGCCGTACTCCTTCCTAGACAGTCTCTTCCCATTCTGTATGTGTGAAACTGATTTTTCCTTCCTAAGTGGAGCACTTTGCATTTGTCTTTATTAAACTTCATCCTGTTTACCTCAGACCATTTCTCCAATTTGTCCAGATCATTTTGAATTTTGACCCTATCCTCCAAAGATGCCCTTTTCCACCAAGCAAACTGAAAGTCATATCCAGGAGCACATCTCGCTTGGCCATTTCTCGTGAGTTGAGTCTCACCAGTTGCATTCCTACAACGCACTGTTTCTTTTCGCCTCCTAACCTAAAGGCTGCAGAGGCTGTTGGCAGGGCTCTCTGCCTAAGACTACACCACAAGCTGTCTTATGAAAAGCCAAGATGCAGCCAGGGACAACAAAAGTCCCCACAGGGAATGCTGGAGTTTGCTGTATTGCCACATGTCAATTATTATAAAGGTATGCACACATGAAAAGCATTTTGCTGTTGTTTTATTTCACAATATGGTTTTCACTCCTGTGAGTCTGAAAGACATCAACACTTACTTTTCTCCTCTGCCTTAAATCCTTCTTTCCAGGATCTTAAGTTCTTTTCCCTTCTTTCTTTTCCCCAGCAAACTACCTCTTCCAAATTAGCCCTCTGCTGAATGGGACTATACCCTGTCCCTTAGGGCTGGTCTACACACAATTTACAGGAATAATTTATACCATTAGAAGTCCTTTTATACCACTATAGCTGCATCCAAACTAGACGGTTGCACCTCTTTAATTGTATCAATTTTAAACTAATATAGTTCAAGTAGTACAAAAACTATGTCAACAAGTCCCCTAAGAGGAGAGGAACAGAGATTGCCACAAGGTGTTGATTAAACCATTGGCATCTCCATACTTGAAATATATTTCACAGTTCAGTTTGACTTGGCATGATTTTGATAGAGCTTCTTAGTGGTGCATTGTTTGTTTGGGATATGCAAAAGGAAGACTGGGAATTGATCTGTCTTTTATGTAGGAGGGATTCAAGGCTGATTTACTATATTTGGAGCTTGAAAAATCGCTGCTTTACCAACAGCAGGGAATTGTGTATGGAGGGAGACTACCAACTTTTGTTTTATGCCTCTTTATGTACAAAGACTTAGATCCTTTTTCTTTGTAGCCGTGTTTTCTAGGCTCATAAGAGACTGGTAAAAATTGTAAGTTGGAGATGGAAATTTTGTTAACAGATGCTATGCACATTTCTCCCCATTGCTTAGCTTATGCAGCTCAGCCTTGGCCTGAAATAACCCCTTGTATTAGAGCACTGGGCCTCCTTTATGTATGCTAGCTGTGCATTTGTCTCATGCTGCAGTGCACAGAAATATTCACTGGAGACTAAGCTGAGACCACGGTCTCATTTGCATTGGACCTGAACTTTCCTGGTATGAAAAGTTGGTGCATTTTATAACTTTCTGTCCCCACTTATCACCATATTTCTCCCTCCTATAGAAAGAAAGATTTTCTAGGAGTAGCTCAGTGCACTGGCATTGTGGCAATGATTTCCAAAAGAGTATAAGAGAGTTAAGCAAACCCCATCGAAATTCGTTTGAAAATCTCAACCTATAGGGCCTGGGAATGGTTCAGAAGTGAATTCCAAAATATAATAATAGTCTAAAACACCCCTTGAAATCTACTGAGAACTCACATGAACTGCAGAAATTCTTACGGTTCTACAAAGCCATCGTTATATGGAAATCATGCAAAATAAAACCATATTACTTTGTGTGAAAGAAACCACAGCTGTTAGCTAAACCATATCCATGTGGCAGAGGGAATAGAACTCAAAACTCACTGTTCCAAACACAGACCTCTCACACAGGAGATCAATGAGAATTTCCAGTGTTGTTACTAGGAGTAGGGCTAACAATTGGAGCTGGGTGAAACTTTTTTTAATGAAACCTAAAACCAGAAGCAACTCATCTGGTATCATGTTTCACTGCAAAGCTGGAACCCTGGTCCATGTTCAACAAACCTTTGGGCAAACCAAGGTCTACATTTCAAATGAACCTGAGTTAGTGTATGGTTTTGAATGGAGATCATGCAAAACTCAATGGGTCTGCATGAGGACTGCAAAAAAACAGACAAAACACAACAAATGAATCTCGGGGTGCAGGGGGTGGGCGAGTGAGAACATATAGAAACCAACATTTTTTAAATGTTTGCACAGAGCCCTGTGACTCAAAACCAGTGTGAATAAATAGCCTTTTTGTAGGCTAGCCACCATACAGCTGGGTACTCAGAGACACTTGAGCATCTTCGGTTCCAATGAATAGTGGGAAGCAATGTACATACAAGCCTGTAGGCAGCATGGCAGTGATTCCAACACTCTGTAAGCAGGCAGCACTAGGAACTGTTGCTAGGATAGCCATTGAAATCCAGACATTTGAAACAGGCTGATATGTTTAGATGTGTTGTTACAGTAAAATAGAGCCTGACCCAATTTGCCTGGGAAAAGTTAGACAGTTTGAAACAATTGCTATACTGGAAACAAAATCAACTTTAAAACAAATATGCTTTCGCATGCCCAGCCAAACTTGTCACATAAATCTGATACTGAAGCCAGGGATCAGCACGCCAGGCAAAGAAACGATACAAGGCCAAATCATTAAGCTTGGGACAAAGAATTCTTACTGTGATGTGACATGGCATAACATGGACAGAAAATGAGGTTTGGTTGTATTCTGTCTTTGGAACTATTTATTTTGGAAACACAATCCTATCCAGGCAAACATAACAGCGTGGTAGAGCCAGCGTAGAGATAAGAAATGGTTTATATGAAGAAAAGCTTGCAATCGGAGCGAATAAGCTAAAGGCAGCTGGCTCTGCTTCTAGGCGTTGGTGCGGCAAAAAGCTGAAATGTTCACATAGAGCTATGTTAAAAGTACTCTCCATTTAGGAAAGCACTCGTTTCTGAATTGCAGTCACTTCTGGGGAGGAATGAGGCTGCCGTTCTGCACCAAGCTGGACTCTGGTAAGGGTCCTGGGGCTAACATAACCCGACTCGTATGAAAAGTGGTGTGGGGGCTGCACTGAACACAAGTTCTTAGGCCCTCAGTTTTACATCACACCCAAAGGACAGCACATCACTATTTCATGCTATCCTGGGGCATGGGATCAGTGCTCTCCTACAGGAGCTACAGAATTACCACCACCACTTCCAGCAGCACCATGAGGTTTCCTTGGATGTCTCCGTTCCAAGAACTAGGCAGACTTCCTGCTGCTGACAAGGGCTAGGGAGAGCACAGTTGGAGTGATTAAACCTTAGAGCTCTTACTTAATTGCTTCTCTCAGGGGTGCAATAAGGGGGCCCAGACCATCCTCCTCGCCCCCCCCCTCTTGGCCTGCATGTCCAGGGTTTGAACCCCCCAGAGCCACACTCCACAAGGGGCTTCAGAGAACATCCCCTTTCAGCAACCCCCAGTTACTCCCCCAGGTGGGTGGCTGTGTGCGTGGGATCTGCCTCAGCCCAGCATAAAGCCATAAAGCCAGGCCAACCTGTTGAGCTTCCTCCGTGGCTGTGAGGGTGGCTGAGTCCACAACGCAGAGCTGCTGAAGCAATACAGGTCGCTGATCCAGCTTGGGGACCACCCGGCCCAAGGCGGGACCTCTGGTCTGGGTGAGGTGGGAGGAGGCCAGGGCTATGGGGTCTTGAGGAGATGATGTTCCTTAGAAGGGGAAGACCCCATGCCTGTGTGCAATGGAGGGAGCTTCCATCTGTGTTCTTGCGGATGGGGGGTGCCTCTAAGGTGCCATTGAGCTCACCCATCATGTCCCACCCCCTGGACGCAAAAAAAAAAAATCAGCACCTCTTCTGGGTTCCCATCTGTAAGTCGTTTACTTGGAGAACAAAGAAAAAAAGTAGTGTACTTTTTCAGGAAAGAAGGGAAGAGGCCCAGATCCAAGGCTGCCTTGATGCTATGCCCAAGCCCCACCTTTACAATCACACATGGAAATGATTTGGAACAACGGGAAAATAAAAAAGCCTTTTGAAGGTAAGAACCATCTGTTTTTCTGCTGCACAAATCAGGCTGAATAGAAACAGCTGATTCTTGGTTTTGATGCAGTCCTAGTGTCCGAGTTCTATCTCATAACTCTCCTGCTATTACAGCCCTTACACAGAGAAACAGCAACACACACAGCAAACCTGATCCTGTAAGGTGCTGAGCGCGCTCAGCTCCTAAAGGGAATAGAGGCACTCAGCACCCTGCAAAAAGAAGCTCAGCACTTTGCAGGATTGGGCCTACTATATGCATTCCAGAAATTCCTGTCCTCCTCTGACTGCAACAACAGGACCCCAGTCTGAAGGGAACAGGACAAGGAGACAGTTTTAGTATCTCTCCAGGCGCTTTCTACTAGGAAAAGCAGATGTTGCTTGGTGCTTTTCAGAACCCTCAGAAAAACTTAAATATAAAAATGAAAACACCTGCATTTCTCAGCTCCTTTTGAGCTCCAAACTCAGTTTTTTAAAGCTGCCAGGAACAGGAACAACAACTGCATATGAAAAGAGTTCCTAGACCACACGCAGACCCATTTATCTTTGGGGGTCGTACAGCGCTCATCACCTTCATATCTGAAACTTGTTGCAAGTGGGTAAAGTTCCCGTGACGTGAAGGGAGTTGCCTGTGCTCAGACCAGATCTGAATATGGGGTATTAATTTTGTTTGAAGTGCTAGTTGGGAAGGGAGAGGGGAAAATAAAGGAAAGCAAAGTTGCACCAACTGAGGATCTGGTCCAATAAATCAGCATAGCTCTATTTATTACAGTGTAGTGACACCAGTTTACATCAGTTGAGGACTACCTATTGTATGAAAATAAGGGCATGGCTACACATATAGCGATTCAGTGGCGCAGCTGCAGCATATCTGGTGAAGACGCTCTATGCCGACATGAGAGAGCTCTACTGTTGACATAATAAAACCACCTCTGCGAGCGGCGGTAGCTCTCCCACCAACATACAGCTGTGAAAATGAGCGCTTATGTTGGTGTAACTTATGTCACTCAGGGGGGCGGTTTATTTACACCCCGGAGCGACATAAGTTCTGCCGACATAAGCTGGAGTGCAGACAGAGCCTAAGAAGCAAAATGCTTATGGCTCATTCCAGAGATGAATCTCTGCCCTGTCCTTTCCAAGAGGAATATGTCTCAGGGGAAGCCATTCCAGAGTTCATTGCTTTGGAAACTAGAATGTAACGTCCTAGATTACTGACAACTTCTTGAATTAATTGCCCAAGACTTGGTATTAAAGGCCTATATTGTGATGTGAGCACAGCCCGGAGCAAGGAACAATGCATACACCGCCAGAGTCCAGAAGTAGCCCCAGGAGGCAGTATGACTCAAATACACCTCTGTGCTCTGTTCACAGTTCCTGCCCTGCTTCTCTCTTGCTCCAGTGGGGCAGTCATTTTCTGCAGGCCTATACCCACAGCAAATTACAACACACACTGTGCTGGCTCAGGTGCCCTGGCCATTGGGACAGCAGGGAGGGCAGAGCCAAAGCTCTGCCTAGGACCCCCTATCTGGAGCAGGTGGGTGAGAAATGGGCACACAGCACGTGTTTACTCCCATGCACCGAGACCCAAGCTTTGGGTGTCTGCACAGGAGCTTGAAAGTTCTTATTCCCCTAGTCACAATCTAACCCTTACTAAACTAAGGCTTGGTATTAAGATTCTGATCCCCTCACTCCTGTTGGGTAGCATCTTACTCCACAGACAGTCTCATTGACTTCAGTGGGACCACTTGTGGCGTAAGGGCTGCTCGGTGTGAGTACGAGTGTTTGCATCTGGCCCCAACCCCTTACTCACTCTGTTGAGCAGTTACTCACATGAGTTGTCCCATGGTACTGGCACTGTGAATAGCAGCTCACTAGTGGGAGTGAGGGCTTCACAGTCTGGCCCTGTGATCTCAGAAACATCGGTGCAATATTACTGCTGCCCATGCAGTTACTCCTGAGCTATGCTTGTCTAAGTGGGATCAGAATCAGTCCTTAAGTCTCAGCTTCCCCACGTACTCAGTACTCCTTCAGGTCCCTCCTTAAAACACGCTTCTTCCGTGAAACCAGCCATGAGCTATTCACGTCCTCAGAGAAAAGACACCCAAAAAACCTGGAACTAACAGGTTTGATGCACGCCAAACTCCGGCACTAATTTATTTCTTTTAATTGTCTCCTTCCCCCGTTCTTTGGCCTTATCTTGTCTGTTTATAGTGCTGTCTCTGCAGCAGGGACATGACCATCTTATGGGTCACTAAAGCAGCTCTCCATCCCTGTTGTGCCACTGGCACAAGTGGGCTGAGAATCTAGCCCAAAGCATTTCTTGTCATGCACAGTACTGTAGTTACTTCATTTGATTACTGTTACCAGCCTTGGTCAAGTATGAAAATGCTGTATGTGAAGAGCATATCCAACAAAATCCATGTATCATATGTGTGGCTTTAAAAAGATCTAGCCAAGCCATACTTGGTTATTCTCTAAACAGCCTTAGTACTGTCTGAAAAGTTGCATTTCATCTTGGGTAGTAGAACAGCTAGACACAGAAATCCAGTGGGAGCCAGATGGACATAGACCGGAGCCATTTTTTCCTCCTTGAGTTGGTTTACTGACCAAACAGACAGAGCATTGTTCGCTTCCAAAAACCACTTTGTCTTTTCTGTCAGCAAGCGCTGGTTTGGGCACGGCACATTCTGGCTTTATTTCACTCCTGCTCTAGGCTCAGAATCATGCACTGGGAATCAAAACAAGAGTTCTCCCAGTTTCCCTTTCCCAGCTTTAACCAGGGAGTCAAGTTTTCCCTTCCACCTCAACAACAACAAACTGGAAGAAAGTACATTCTTTATGAGAGAGACAAGGTGGGTGTAATATCTTTTACTGGACCAACTTTTGTTGGTGAAAGAGACAAGCTTTCAAGCGTCTCAGAGCTCTTCTTCAGGTACTCAGAGTGTCACCGCCAAATACACGGTGGAACCGATTGTTTCATGCTCCAGTTTATGCTATGGCTTCAATTCAGTCTGAAATGAAAACCATACATACAGCTCTGCTTTGCCAGTTTGACAAACTGGTAGCTACAGTGTGTCCTTCTTGGAAATTAAGTTCAGTTCTCAGCAGGCATGCTAACAACAAAACCAATAAAAGATGTGAATTGTATTGGTTTTTCAAAAGAGGCTTTTATAACCATAAGCCAACACTATGAATTCTCGCTGATCAAATGCAAATATGATAGGACGCGGCTCACACAAAGCATCTTGAAGAGCTGTGGATGCAGTTTGATCACTAGGGTTGCATTTTTTCAAGTGTGGCTCAGAGTTTTTATCTTTGAAATTTTACTCCTAGGGGGCTTGAACTTTGGCAGAATTCAAAATCAAAAAGAAGTATGTTTTCAATTTCTCTTTTAAAACCGAATTTAACAACTTGGCATTGTTGGTAGCTCAAGAGAGAGAACTCCACAGCTCTGAAGTATAACGGGCAAAAGCCCTTGCCACAAAACATTTCCATGGAAATAAGTGTACAGTTTCCTCCCTGCTCAGAGGACTCCAGCTCGGATGAAGCCCACTGGGTAAACAGATTAGGAGTATAATTCAAATCATAGTGAAAAAACACCTATGCAAAAAGCTCTAGGCAATCTGACAATTAATTTGCCTCACAAAAACACAATAATGACCACCCAGCAGCATTAAAAATAAATCCATATGGATAACACCAACTTAGCTCACCAGTAGCGTTAGACAATCATAGATATTAACAAATTAACTCAGCTAGCCCATAAAACAAAACAGCTGAAAAAGCTCACTTCCACCCCCTACCATTCTGGGAACATACCCTTAACTTTCCCCAAAGCCTTTTCCAATAAATAGCATTTGCCGCATGGCCAGAAGCCCATCAAGTATTTAAATAACAAAACAAATGCAAAAAAATTAATACAAAATTGTGAAACGAATATGCCGTTTGTAGCCATTGTATTGTTCGCTCTGCTTGTATGTTCTATGCCTTTTCCCTACCCTTTTAGTTGTGTTGTCTATTTAGATTGTAAACAATTCAGGGCAGGGACTGTCTCTTATTCTATGTTTGTACAGGGCCTAGAACAATGGGCCCCCTCTTCTCAGAAGGCCCCCGGGCACAATGGTAATAAATTATAAATGTTAATGTTGCGGGGAGAACATACCTCAGCCCAGATCCAGAGCTGTGGCTGAGGAAACCTTAATGCAGCTCGGGAGGAGCCATCTTTCTGTTCCCCCAATCCTGGCAGTGGGCTGTTACCTGGAATACATTAGAGCAACATCAGGGCTGCTCATAGAGTATGTCTTCAAGGAGACACCCCCGTATTAGCTCTGACCAAGCTAGCATGTTAAAGTGGAGTTGTGGAGGTGCGAGGGGCTAACTGCTCCAAGTACACACCTAGCATCTCCAGCAGGATCATACTGGGTACAGCTCACCTGCGCTGCCTCAACTACCCTTCTATTTTTAGCAGGCTAGCGCTGATTGAGCTAGTGCAGGTATGTCTCCATGAGCTGGGAATTACACCTTCCAGCTCCAGTGGAGATATTGTGTTGGTTCCAATAGCTGCTGACAGCCCCCAGGGATCATTCCACCAGCTGGGGCATCAGCTGACCTAAGGAAGCCCTGACCATGTTGATTTCCCTCAGCTACACCCCTCATGCTAGGAGCCAAAGTGGGGGTAGGGGGAGTGACATGGGACCCACTACAGCAGCTCTACATGACCTGAGGATCCCCAAATGGTGTGGAAATCCTCCAGGGCCTAGGTAAGCCAGCTTTAGGGCTGCTTTGCACCAGCAGAGTGCCATTAGATTGCCCTGACACAGGGCAGGATCCAGGCTCTCACCTTTTGCCTTTCCTGAATTTTTCCCATGCAGCCATAATGTGGTATGTGAATGTCTTTTTCTTTATTTATTTATTTGTTCATTCAGTCATTTTTGCACTAAATTTCCTAGCTTTGTCCCAAGAGAGAGGAACAGAAGAAACTAAAGAGAATACACCACGAGGCTCAGTAACAATGGTAACCAGTGTCTATTCAGCATCACAGCAAAGCTTGCACTGGCCTAACTCAGAGTCAACAATCAGCAGCTATTACCATGCACTGAAAATCTCACCCTCCTGGAAAAATGCACATCTGCTCAGTGCATCTCTTAAGTGATGGGGACCCTCAAATTTAGTGGCATTTTCTGCTAACACGATGAAGTGTTTAGCTCTTTAGGGCAGGGACTGTCTCTTTACTGCACTCCTAAGGCCCTGATCCTTGAACGGTGCCCCAAGGCGCAGGGGTGGGGAAACTGAGGTTTGTTACACACAATAAAATGCCCTTTTTTCAAACCTAATGCAATACCTTTCAGACAGATTCTCTGAGCATGTGTACTGGTAGAAATCCTTGGCAGAGTTCATCTTCTGTGAGCCAAGTACTCAGTGTCCTCCTATATCATTCTGCTGTGAAAAGATGGATGACTTGCACAGAGGGAATGTAGTACAGCTGGCTATTAAATTAAGACTGCCAGAGTCAAAGGTAGCCCTGGCTTGAAACACTACTGCTTGTTTTTATGAAGTATTGAATAATACCTTGTTGTCTGGAGTCTGAGTCAGCTTTCATAGGTTCATAGATTCCAAGGCCAGACGGGACCATTGTGAGCATCTAGTCTGACCGCCTGTATAACACAGGCCATAGAACTTCCCCAAAATAATTCCTAGAACACATCCTTCTTACCCTGTATGTAGATTCAGAGATTTTACGATTAGATGCGGAACTAGACAACATACCCAGTTTCCATTTGTCATGGCCTAGTAAATCGTATTTGATGAAAAAAGAAGATAACCATCAGCTTTTGAACTATATATTAATATTCTCATTTAGTAGGGAATGCTATAGTTAAGTTTCCAAGAAGTTTTTGAATTAATTCTAACTCCCTCTTTTTAGGTGTTACAAATTTCCCCCCCGAAACCTCCTTTCGAACTGAAATTATCCATGGGTATATTCTGCTCAAAGGTGATTTTTTTTTCATTGCTGAGGAAAGCTCGAAATACCTTTCAGCTATTTTTGTGATATGTAAAAACACAGCTAAACCTCTGATCCTGCAAACACTTAAGCTTGTAGCTGTACATGTGAGGAATCTCACTGAACTCAACAGGACTACTCAGATGTGTACATTTACTCCCATACGTAAGTGTTTGTAGGACTGAAGCCTTATTCAGGAAGTTTCTGCTTTGAGACATCATTGCAGAACATCCCCAAATCATAGAATCATAGAATATCAGGGTTGGAAGGGACCTCAGGAGGTCATCTAGTCCAACCCCCTGCTCAAAGCAGGACCAATTCCCAACTAAATCATCCCAGCCAGGGCTTTGTCAAGCCTGACCTTAAAAACCTCTAAGGAAGGAGAGTTCACCACCTTCCTAGGTAACCCATTCCAGTGCTTCACCACCCTCCTAGTGAAAAAGTTTTTCCTAATATCCAACCTAACTTGAGACCATTACTCCTTGTTCTGTTATCTGGTACCACTGAGAACAGTCTAGATCCATCCTCTTTGGAACCCCCTTTCAGGTAGTTGAAAGCAGCTATCAAATCCCCCCTCATTCTTCTCTTCTGCAGATTAAACAATCCCAGTTCCCTCAGCCTCTCCTCATAAGTCATGTGCTCCAGCCCCCTAATCATTTTTGTTGCCCTCTGCTGGAATCTTTCTAATTTTTCTACATCCTTCTTGTAGTGTGGGGCCCAAAACTGGACACAGTACTCCAGATGAGGCCTCACCAATGTTGAATAGAGGAGAATGATCACGTCCCTTGATCTGCTGGCAATGCCCCTACTTATACAGCCCAAAATGCTGTTAGCCTTCTTGGCAACAAGGGCACACTGTTGACTCATATCCAGTTTCTCGTCCACTGTAACCCCTAGGTCCTTTTCTGCGGAACTGCTGCCTAGCCATTTGGTCCCTAGTCTGTAGCAGTGCATGGGATTCTTCCGTCCTAAGTGCAGGACTCTGCACTTGTCCTTGTTGAACCTCATCAGATTTCTTTTGGCCCAATCCTCTAATTTGTCTAGGTCCCTTTGTATCCTATCCCTACCCTCCGGCGTATCTACCACTCCTCCCAGTTTAGTGTCATCTGCAAACTTGCTGAGGGTGCAGTCCACACCATCCTCTAGATCATTAATGAAGATATTGAACAAAACCGGTCCCAGGACTGACCCTTGGGGCACTCCGCTTGATACCAGCTGCCAACTAGACATGGAGCCATTGATCACTACCTGTTGAGCCCGACGATCTAGCCAGTTATCTATCCACCTTATAATCCATTCATCCAGCCCATACTTCTTTAACTTGCTGGCAAGAATAGTATGGGAGACCGTATCAAAAGCTTTGCTAAAGTCAAGGAATAAAATGTCCACTGCTTTCCCCTCATCCACAGAGCCAGTTATCTCGTCATAGAAGGCAATTAGGTTAGTCAGGCATGACTTGCCCTTGCTGAATCCATGCTGACTGTTCCTGATAACTTTCCTCTCATCTAAGTGCTTCAGAATTGATTCCTTGAGGAATATATTATTATGATTATTATTTGTAGTGTAGTAGCACCTAGGTGGACCAGGACCCTATCGTGTAAAGCACTGTACAGCTTTTTAATACAGATACATATTGAACGTGATCCTTCTCCATCTTTGTTAGAAAGCCACCCCTATCGAGCAACTGATTTTGGTTGGCCACTTGAATAGTCACTTTAGACATGTTTCAGTGTATGAATTATTTGCTAAGCACAACAAGCTCGGTGGTGCATGTGATATGGACACAGACTTTGCTCCCAAAAGTTTGTAAAATACAGTCACAGTAAAGACAGAATGCCCTAAGAAGCCCAGAGGAGGGAATAACTTGGTATGTAGCCCCATGCTTTCTCCCCACCCCCACAAAGAGAACTAAAGAATGGCTGAACGATGAAAACTGGCTTGTGATGTTCTTCAATGACTATGACCAATGCCAAGCTGGAAAATAGCAAAGTCAAATGAGCCAACCTACAACTTTCAAATGTTCATCAGTTTGGTTGTTAATTTCAATCCATTTGCAAGGCTCTCATCTCAGGGAGATCGGGTTATCCCACTACTAGTGCTAACAAACAAGGCTTGTTAGGCAAGTTGATCTTAAATTACTATTTGTTAAGCAATATTTTAACTACAACATAAAAAAAAATGTTGATATTTGTTGCATAATGTCCTAACATTGCAGTTAAAAGGCTGGTGTTGAGGTACCTCTATCAACTTCTAAAATAATTCTCCCTTCTCTTCCCAGCCTCCACTTCAACCCTTTCACTCTTTACAATGACCTCTTGGGAGCTTGAAACTGAACTCTGATTCCCTTACTCGTGTGCTGAGCTGCTGGCAGTGTTTTTGGGGGGGATTATTTTACTTATTTAGGTTTAGAAAATGTCATTGAGACTCCAATTCAGCAAAACACGTAGGCGTGTGCTTGAAGTTAAGCTTACGCTAACATCCCATTGGCGTCAATAGGGCTTAGGCACGTGCTCAGAGTTAAGCATGTGCTGATATGCTTTTTCTGAACTGGGGCCTGTGAGGGGGTGTACCTGCCCCTTCAAGGCCCCCTGCTGGAGGACCTGCGATCCTACCACATCCTGCCCCAAGAAAGGAGCAGTGAAGGTTGGGTCCTCCAGCATTGCCTAGAGAGGCTGCATAGAAGCAGCCAATCAGAGCCCAGCAGGATCAGCTAAAAGGCGCTGCTGGGGCTCAGTTCTTGGCTGGGAGCAGAGAAGGGAAGAACCAGAAGACAGGTTCTGGTGGCATATGCAGTCAGTGAGGAGGAAGAGGATCTGAGAACTTCAGCCCTGAGATAAAGGTGAAGAGAAAGGGGCTATATGGGAGAAGGCCTGTTTTGGCTTGGACAGTCCTTTTTTAAGCAAGAGCAAACAGGACAAATGCCCACTTCTGTAAGAAAAGTGGGGTGTGCAGGAATGTGGGGTGGAGGGGCTATGCCAGCCCCATGTGGAAAGGGAGGCTGGGCTCAGGTGGGGGGCAGACAGGGCTCAAGCGAGCAGCAACACTAGCACTAGCCTCATCCGGGAGGCAGGCAGGGCTTGGGTGAGCAGTGATGCCAGCCCCAGTCTCGTGTGGGGAGAAGGGCTGGGTGAGCAGCTCGGGCCCATTCCCAGGGAGGGGTTGTGGGGGGCCTCGGGTGAGTGGCTCAGGCCAGCCCTGCAGTGGCCGGGGGGGCTTGGGCCAGCCCCGCACAGTGCCCTGTTTTCCTTTTGGGAAATATGGTCCTGCTACCCAGGGAATAGCAGCAACTAATTAAAGGAAGCAGTTGTGGCTGGTTCTGATTACATTATAAACCAAACTAGTACACCTCAAATGGTTTATGTCATCTGAATTCCACGATGGGATTTCATTGTAGCCTTAATATGAACAAATAGTTCATAAGCACACCAGAGGCTGAAATACATTCTCATTAAACATCAATTGAATAATTTTGAATAATGACAAAATTCGTAGATTGACATCTGCTTGCTGATTTCCTAAAAGAAAAAGGGTTAATTGTCTAATAGATGGCTCACCAGGAATAGTTTGCCCTGCTCTGTTCAAGTTGTTTGCATGATTGCTCACCACTCTATGCATTTCCCAAACAAAGCACTGCCTCAACATGGGAGGCATTTTGCTCCCATTGTTCAGCAGTCCCTCCCAGTTAAGAAGCTGTTTAATTCCATTGAAGTCGGTGGAACTTAAGAATGTGCTTTATGTTAAGCATGGGAATTGGGACCATAGATCAGTAGAAATCTGCAGAGAAGACACTTTTTTCTCCCAAAGGGTAGCAATTTGGCTATTTATAAACTGCAGCAGGTTGAAGAAACATTCAATCAGTGACATGAGTAGCTCTATTGTTTCTGTAAAGTCATAAAACACGGTGGGCCAGATCCAAAGTTCATTGAAGTCTATGTGAGTCTTTCCTCTGAGTTCAGTAGACTATGGCTCAGGCCTTCTAGGCCTTCAGATACCATGGTGATGAGCACAGATACCTAGATATGTTTGCTTGAAAACATCACTTAGGATGTATTTTAATTATGGAATTGTATAGTGAAACAGATAATGAGAGCATAAATATTAGTCATAAGAGTTCTGTTCAGCTCAATTGCTATAGGTTGCTCCTAGCTGGTGATACTAGAGTGGCCTAACTAGTTAATTTTGTGACTTTGGCTTAGGAAAATAAAGAACTCATAATACTCCCCAACTCTCCTCACCCCTGCTATATAAATCTTTCAGCTTGTAGGGAGTTCATAGTGATGCCTGTGATTCATGGAAAAGGCACTTTTCATTCAGATGCTATGTATACTGCAACTTAAAAAACACAGATTTAATCCCGGAAGTCAATATAAATCACTTACAAAAATAAACTGTCTCCTGCACTCCATACTTTGACATTAATAGCTTTAAGATGTCCCCTCGCCCTGTTTCCCAAATGCAGGGTTTGGATCTTTACATGGGCTCTGGAGACTAGCTTTGCCTTCTGTCTATTTCACAGAGATATTATTTTAGGTAAAATGTTACCGCAAATGTTTCATGCAAACAACACTGAGAAGCACTGAATCCACAGGCTATATGGAGAATAGCAGGATAAGATGCTCTGAAATCTAGGAGTCTTGATTCCAGTGCAGCAGGCTGCCATGCAGAAAAACCCAGGATAAGAAGCCATCTCAGGAATCTTCTCCTTCCTAGGCCAGTACAAATGAGGTTTGTCTGATAGGTGATGTGTATGTGCAACACAGTTGTCTCCCAGATGGGCTCAGCTATGTGCTTATGTCATCCTCTAGTGGCTGGCCTTCAAAGAAGCTATAAGCCCCACTACTACTGACAGTGGCAACTATTGAAGGGTCTCCTTGAGAGCAAAGGGCACAGGCTGCTGATTTTGGATAAGAATGTGCAGGGTTCTATTCCCTGTGCAGTTTAGCAGATGACTATGATGTCTCTGTGCATGTGGCTGTATGGATTCATGATAGGTGACACTTGAGAGCATTAGTGGGGTTGGATGGGGACAATTTGACTCAGCCAGCAATTCAAGCAACCCATGCTGACCCATTTGCGGAGGCTGCATCTCCGGGCAGTTTATTTGTGGGTTGCATTCTTCTGAGGGCGTAATAAGCCAACATCTTCTGTTCCAGGATCACATGTGTAAGCAGAGTTCCTGGAAGCAGTGGGCTTTTCTTTTCAGTAACCCACATGGGTTGGGATTTCCCCAGAAACACCAATAGCCGGTCATGAATTGAAACAAATGGGGTGTGAAATCCATACTTCAGCAGATGATAGTTTTTCCTGTTGAGGGATTTTCAGATGGATATTTAAATCCTGAGGCCTGTCAATTCCTTAACTAGTGTAAAAGAGTGATCAGATCACATGCCAGGCAGAGGCAGCATTAGCTATTCATTCACATTTGTAAGGTGCCCAATCAATGCTCTACAGTCCAGCTGTTCTCAAACTTTAGCAACCCGAGGACTCCCATTTTGACTCTAAAAATTTTGCAGACCCTCAAGCCCCCAACTCAGCCCCAAACCCCGCCCCCAAGGCCCCACCCCACCTCTTCCCACCCTGCTCCACCCCTGCCCCTCCTCTTCCCCACCTCTTTCTGCCCCCTCCCCCAACTGCACCCCGTCCCTCCTCCTCCCCCTCCCTCCCAGGGCCTCCTGCACGCTGCTGAACAGCTGTTCCCTGGTGTGCAGGAGGCGCTGGGAGGAAGAGGGAGGAGTAGATCAGTGGGGACCATGGACCCCGGAGTACCCTTGCAGACCCCCAGCGGTCTGCGGACCCCAGTTTGAGAAACACTGCTCTACACAAAGATTAAAAGCAACTGAATAGGCCAAAGAAAGCACAGAAGGATTCTTCTGCCCTCCCATCCTCCTCTCCTAAATCACAACTGGCCCACCCCTCTCCAGGAAAAGCCTAGAAGAACAGGTGTCTTGTGGCAGCATGCCCTGAAGGCCCAAACTACATGTTTTGGCCCACTGAGCAGGGGTGGTGGGAGGCAGAAGTTCCGCAGTGAAGGAGCCCTCAGTGAGAAGGACTGTTCAAACCAGCACTTCAGCTGATTTCAGCTGCCACTATGCCTCAGATGAAGAGTGAGGTGACCAGGTCCCATAACCTGGACACAAACAATTTAGGGCTTTGCAGACCAAATCAGCACTTCACACTTGTTAGGCATCAACTCATCCAAACATCCCTGAAAGGGTAACTACCAAACTAAAACCATCATCCAGGTGCAAGGAAGGGGATATTCCTGTCCCCCAGCTCTCACCCCCCATAACCAGCCCAGCCTGGCTGTTCCAGTTGCCCCTGAGCCCTTTAAGAATGGCAGAATCTGGAAACGCCTAACAGCAAAGTCTAGGAAAATAGCAATGGTTTACGGGCCGAATCCTTCAATCTGAGTGTTCAGAATGTACGTGAATTTTTTTCTACACCTTTCCCTATTGCCTCTGCAAAGAAGGACTGTAAATCGGTGCCCTGATAAGTGCGTGCCTGCCTGGGGACTGTTTTCCTACACAAGCGTCTTCTAAAACTGCAGTGGGACATGGGACACCTGTGCATGTCAGTCCAACTTGTCACTCCAGTGGCAGTTACATCCATTATCATTCAGGTTCTCCTTTCTCTGTTTCTGCTCTGCAGGTCTCTGAATGGTCTTGTTATTCCCCCCACCACTTCCCTGCCTGCCCGTTGTGCTTACCTCGAGATGTTTTCAGAGCAACCTTTATATTTGTATGGACGAGGAAGACCCTCTCCCCAAAGAAACATGCTCCTTTTCTTTGTGTAGTATCTGTGTCTCATGCTTTCATTTACATTCAATAATATTCCCTTTGTTTGTGATGAATTACACTGAAGATGCCTGAGGGGAAGGGGAATATTCGGCAGCTCACCAGATTTTGTTTCTAATTCTTCTCAACCTGCCACTAAATGTCTGTTTTTCTTTTGTGAGGATAGGCAGACTTTTCCCACCACACAGGAATCAAGAATCTGTTTCCCTGTTGGTACATTTCAAAGCAAAAGATGGTACCGTCCTGACTGATGAGCAGGAACAGCTTGACCAATGGACTGAACATTACAAAGAACTCTACTCAAAGGATGCCATTATCTGTAACACCTCCTTAGCTGGCATTCCCCAGCTTCCAATGATGCAGGAGCTGGATCAAACACCGACTCTCGAAGGTGTAAAGAAGGCTATCAAAGAGATTGCATCTGGGAAAGCAGCAGGCAATTATCAGATCTCTCTGGAGCTCCGAAAGGCAGTGGGGAGAAAGCTTGTGAGAGACATCCACGCACTTCTCTGCACCTGCTGGGAAGAAAGCCACATACCCGGATCTGAAAAATGCAAACATAATTACTTCATACGAAAATAAAGGGGACAGAGCAGACTGCAACAACTACCCAGGGATATCTCTGCTCAGCATGGTGGGCAAGGTGCTTGCAAGGGTCCTGCTGAAAAGACTCCAAGTCCTTGCTGAGAGAGCTTATCCTGAGAGCCAGTGTGGGTTCAGAGCAGGACATTCTACGACTTGTCTATGTGTCCTTCACAATGCACTTGTTGCAAGAAAAAAGCTGTGAACAACAGGCACCTCTCTATGTAGTATTCGTTGACCTACAAAAGGCCTTCGACACGATTAGCAGGAATGGCACGTACAAGATCCTGTCGAAAATTGGCTGTCCACAAAAAGTGCTCTCCCTATTTAAGGAGTTCCATGAGGGAATGAAGGCAACTATCCAGTATGAAAATGAAACATCGTCTGAGTTTAGTTTAGTTTAAGCGTGTGTCTTAGTGTCTACTGACTTTGGCATCTTCTTCTTTATTCTTCTTCAGTACGCTTTTGGAAATGACCAATCCGACACACTAATTGAATCGAGGACGGACGGCAGCTTGTTCAACATCAGGCAATTTCAGAGCAAAAGGCATGTCAGCCATCAGCTGTGTGTTGCATTGCTGCCTGCTACTCTGACTGTGCGACACAGAGCAAAACTTCAAGGTAGCAGAAAATCACTGCCTGCACTTTTTGCAAAGCACTTTGGGGTAGACAGAGTGTGAGGGACACTACATAAGACCATATCCTGTTTTATATTTTTCCATCTTGATGGGATTACCAGCCTCTGCTATGAATGCCTGAAAAGCCGCTAAGTATCATTTAAGATTTTGGCACCAATCCAATGAGGCAGTAGTTTTATTTATTTTTCTGTGGGGTGGTTTTTTTTTTAATTTGCCTATTTTCAGTTTTAGTTTTTAACCACCAGATTAATAGAAAAAATGTAGAGCAATCATTCAGTATCCAAAAGGGCTTGCAGTGCACTCATTGTGACAGAGTTCTCGCCTATTGAGGCAGTTTGGCAAAGATCTCTTCAATCTTTTCTTCATGGACAACAAGGAAGTATATTCATAGAATTCCAAGGCATCCCAGATGAAAAGGGAGGGAATTAATGCAGAAGGCCCTGCATCGCAGATGACTTTATTGAAAGCAGACAGAATTGTTTCCACATGGATTTCAGAAAGGTATCCTCCTCCTCAGTTTAAATCACTCCTCCAGCCCTCAAACAAACAAAAATCCTGCCCACTGCTGGGATTTAACTGCCTCCTGAGTCACTGGTGAATTCATAACCAATCACATGGAGAGCCACACAGAGCCAACACTGCAGCACACCTTTCCCATATGAATCCCAATGGTCAAATGAACCTAGTAAACTCAGAGAGAGCACTGGTGTGGCCCTACTCTGAAGGCCTTTGTTCATAAGGGCAATAAAAATAACTGCAAACTGGGATTATTTAACCTAGGAAGGAGAGGCGGGGCAGGGTACCAGACTGGTCACACGATTGGTCTGAACTGTCATGGTGGATCCTATGTTCTGATCACCCTGATGAAACTCATCTTATGATAGCTTCTAAACTGAAATACCAATAAATGCTTTTTGTGTTGAAAATGGAGGACAATTTCTATCACAGCCTACTGTGGCAGTAACCCCCCACCCCTACCCCCACAGATGGCAGTGGGTTTAGGATATACCCTGAGGTTCCTTAGAACATGTAACCACAGCTTCCAAACCCAGCAGTTCTGGAGCTCTAGGAGAAAGTGTCGGCATCAATTCAGTGTTCCTGTTCCTTCACAGTGCTGGGTTGGCCCCGGCCTTACTCAGCGGCATGCTGCACCTGTGCAAATCCCCCTCTCCCAAGTCTTCCAGCCCCCAGCCATTCACATGAGTGAAGAACACGCATCAGACCCTTTACCTTGTAGAACCAGGCTCTACTTTTATTAGTCTCAGCCTCAGTTAGGGTGAGTGTCCCCTGGAGCTTCCTGCTCCACAGTGCTCCCAAATGACAACTCATCAGTGGAGGAGCCATAAACGTGAAACAAGCTGAGCCCCCGGGAGCATAGTTTCTGCCTGCAAGTCCATTGTCAGCTCTGACCACCTCCTCATGCAGCGCCCAGCCTCACCATTCTGGAACCCTGCCTTGTCTGAGCAATGTGGCTGGTTGCTTGTCATGGCAAAAACTAGGGGAAAGCATCATTTTAGACGGGGGGAGTTAATAAAAAGACTAAGTCAAGGCTCACAGGATTATAATTACTATTATAATTAGCTGTGTGAGAGGTCAAACATCCTTTATTATGGATGATCCATACCTAATAGTGTAAAAAAAAAAAAAAAAAAACCAGTGCCACAGTACTATACAGTACTGTGCAAATTCCTGGGGGAGGCTTGCTTGGTACTGAGCGGTGCAGCAGGACAAAACCAATGCCATTTGACTGAAAACAGAAACTAGAAGTGTTGGTTGTCATGGAGGTCCTGGCTGAAACACACAGCCAGCTTAGTACCCAGTGCTGCTAACACTTACACATAGGGATGACTCTAGTTGTGTGAATTGTCCCATTGAAGTCAGTGAATCTCCTCAGGGAGACTGCGCTCACCTAACTATAGTTGAGACTCTGATACAAAAGGAGACAGGTTCCAAAGGTCCAATGCTCCACTCTCTTCATGTGACTGAGAGGGAGCAGGAGGACATAGGTAAAGGGGCACAGAAGGGAAAGTCTCATTGAAGTCAATGAGACTACTCACATGAATAAAGTTACTCACTTTTGTAAGGGATGGCAGGATCTGGCCCTCCATGATGAATGATCCAGATGGGAAAGTTCTGCATCTTTTTCAATTTTGCACATTTTATGCAGCCAAATTACCATTTTTTTGTGAAACTGTGATGACAATGGTGTGTCATGGGTGTGAAAACAGACAAAACACAATGATAGAACATTCCACCACAGGAATTCTGTATTTTAACATGGCTCTAAGTTTGCCCCATCCTTTCAATTAGGCACATCAGATTGGGAGAAAGAAAAAGAGGATTATGGGGGGTTCTGATTGGAAGTCTGGAGAGGGAAAAGCCAGCAAACTAGCTGATTGAGTGACCTTAGGAATTTCATTTTAGATTTCTTTTCCCACTCCTTTCATCAATTTGTACAGACCGATGATAATGGTAGCAGAGTTGCACTATTCACTATCCAGGCTCATTATCCCCCCCTTTGAGTCTGTGTAGCCAACAATTATTCAGTTCATTATTTATTACTATTTCACTAGAGATTGCATAGTTTATTTCTTTATACACTTATTTTTTTAAAAAACCCTCTCTGCTCAAATGCTCCCTGTTTCACCTAGCTGACCAACAGAGCAAACTGGCGCAAGCATGCTTCTGAATAACCAGACAGATCAGACTAGCGTTATCCACTGACCTCTGGGGAATTGTATTTCAAAGTCTCTTTGCAGTTTCTTGACTGTCCAGCCATAATATTATAAAGAATGAATCCAGACAACACTTATTTAATAGGGGGCAGATGAGCTTCTTGTTTGCCTACCTGTGCACCAAACCGTCTGAACAGGTCTAAGCCCAATTTTCTCAGTACCATCTTGGACAATGAAATGACTGCCAGGCTGATTCTATGACTATCCTGAATGGCTAATGCTGCTTAACAGCCCAAACACCTTTTTACACCACGAGCTTTGCAGTAAAGCATGTAAATCATACCATATCTTTGCAATGCAGGCAGAGGGGCTCCTCCTCTTCTCCCTTAGCCACCTTCTATGTTCATCTCCTGCAGAAGACACTGCACACTGTAGTCTTGTCCTTTTCAGAAACTAAACCCTGTGGTTCTTAGGCATAGTCCATTTGTAGGGCTTTTGCACTGGGTTTGCAGGAGAAACCACTAAAAAAAAAAAAATATTTCTGCTACTAATCAACGTCTCTCCCCATTTTTATCTCCTTTTTAATTACAACCAGATGTTGTCACTCCAGGGTGCCTATCCCAACCAATATGCACAGCTCAGCTGGGGCTCTTTGCAATTTCAACCTCCTGCTCATTATTCCAAAGGGTGTTTAGTTTTCATAAATCCTTGCTGGTAAGTTGTCATCAAACTTTACAGAAGGGTCCAGTGTGTGTTATTTTTTTCCTTGCTGGAACTGTTCTTAGCCGTGTGCGGGACGGGTGCACGAGTGTGAGGAGTATAATCTGGTACTATGGGCCCAAATGCGCTTCAGCAGCTAGTGCATATCCACAGTGTACAACTGGCAAACTTCAACTGCTAGTTTTAAAGTGTGTAGCAGCCCGGCAGCCCAGACCCACCTCCCTGTGGGGAGGGGAGAAGAGAAGGGGGGGGTGGAATGCCAGTTAATTTGAAGAGGCTCTTTTCACAATAAAAGCCCTGCCTGCTTTCTTAAACACTGAGGGCTGCATTTAGCCACAAAACACAGGTAAAGAAAAGCTAAAAGAAATGAGCTACCCTGGCCTTCTGTGGCACTGACCATAGGAAACACATTGCGGGATTGTATTTATCCTGGAGGATCAATAGCAGACTGGTGAAAGCAAACAGTCACTAACTGCAGAGATGCTTGAGAAGAAATCCTTTGCTTTTTATACTATTATTTTTGCTTTCCATTATGACATAACAAAGGGCTGTGTCATATAGTGCCATACTTGCTCAAGCACAATAGGACATTGGGACAAAACTTCTTATACAATCTGATAATAAATGATCAAAAAAATAATGCTTTGGCCTATAGAGACTTTCAGCAGCTCAAAGCATTTGATAAACAGTCTTTCACTGAGGCCTAGATTCTGCCTCCCCTCCAAAGAGATAGCTCGCGTCACACCCTCTCCCATTCAGCGAGGCAGAGCCTGCGCCATACTGGAGGCATTTGCAGGGGTAAACAGCATTTTTTCCCCTCAGCCGATTGAAATACCCCTGGCAGCCATATAACTATCAGTGGGCCAACAACTAGTGCTAGTTAGCCCTGTAGGGTAACCCCCAACAGAGCCCCAGTCAGTGCAGGCTCTGTTAACCGAGGGCCAGTGTGGATGCAACGTGCTGGCCCAAAGCGTGGGCTGTGTCAGCTGGAGCAGTGCTTCTCTCTGCCAACTCCTTCAGGCAGCAAACCACCTGAGTTCACCAGGTGAGACTGCCCCCTCTGCACCTCAGTATCTCCCTTCCCTCAGAACTCCCACGGTATTTGCCTGCTCTCCAGAAGTGCCCTGTCCTCTCAGCCTCACACCCTAAACCCCCATCCTGGTGCCCATTATTCCCTCCCATCACCATCCCCAGAAATACTTCTCCCACTCCAGCTCCACAGGTCCTTAGCTGTACTCCTGGACAAAACACTCAACCTCTGCCTCCTTCCCTCCAGCTATAGCCCTCTATAGTATCCCCTCCCCCAGCCACATCCCTCCACCAGCCCTGCAATTGCCCAGCAATGCCCTGACTGTAGCTCTGCTCTGCAACTGAGCAAATGACCAGCTGGGGCAGGAGCAGCAGGAGGGGAGCTGTTGACCGAAGCATTCCTCCCCACTCCTGGCTACCAGCTTCCTGCCCCTGTCAGGCTAGGAAGGAGCAGAAGGAGAAGGGAGCTGGTAGTTGAAGGGCCATGAGAAGAACAGCTTCCAGCTCCCTTCCTTCTGCTGCAGCCCCAGCCCGTGAACCACAGATGGTTCATGGAGAGATGACACCACCACAGTTCGAAGGCTGACAATCTCATACCAATGAACCACCTCTGAGTCCTCAGAGCAGGACTGGTGAACCAGCAGTGACCTATCTGTTGGCTTCAGCATGGGGGTATTAATGGAGGTGGAGGAGCCTGAGGGCATGGCCAGAGGGAAGGGGGATACTGTCGGGGGTGGGAATATTGTGGAAAGCAGAGTGCAGGCCAGAGTTAGATTATGGAGGGAGGAGTTTTGGGGCTGGCACGGAGGGTATTTCCAAGAGGGAACCCACTGAACTATGCATGTTCCCTTTGGGGACTGCAGCATTACCAGCTCCATCAGTGGGCCCCCTGTTGTACGTGGAAGTGAAATTCACCAATGTGCAGAGGAACAGGGCAAGGCTCTCAACACTATTTAAACTCTGAACAGTGGGGAAGAAGGGCCAGCAGACCCAGTGTCAGGGCCGGCTCCAGGCACCAGCTGAGCAAGCTGGTGCTTGGGGCGGCAGATTGTTGGAGGCGGCATTCCGCCCAATCCTACAGCTGCACGGCTGCTTTTTTTTGTTGTTGTTGTTCCGCTCCGGCCACCCTGTAGGGGGCGGCAGCGCAGAGAACCATAGCGCCCTGCAGAGCAGTCCTCTTCCTTCCCTCCCCGCCGACCGGAGCAGAGCCCTCGCGGCAGGCGGCAGGAGGTGGCGCAGCGGAAAGGGTCGAGTGGCAGCGCCCCTGCTGTAGTCCTGGCCGCCCCCTTCTCTCTCTCTCCCGCCCGCTACCCCCCTTCCCTCCCCCCCAGCCAGTCCCCCTGCACCCGCGCTCTGGCCGCGCCACAGGTTTTTTTTTGCTTTGCCGTTCTGGCCGCCCCGTTTTTTTATTTATTTTTTTTTTTTGCTTGGGGCGGCCAAAAAGCCAGAGCCGGCCCTGCCCAGTGGTCAAACAAGGGTGCTCACGCACACCCAGTTCCCTGTGGGAAGGAAGTCCCGGCCAGCCCTGCATCTCAGTGTAGAAGGCTGTGATGGATACAGTGGCTCAGCACCCCATGCCTCTCGCACAAAGGTGCTCCACATACATTCCAAATTCTCGGGCTTTATGAGGAAGGAGTGGATTTTGCTGCCCAGCAATGAGTCTGTCTCCTATATGGGTGCAGTAAGGGAAGGAGGCCCCATGTCCTTTCCCCTCCCTTTATGTATCCACAGAGGGGCAGCCTTTTATGCTGTGTTGGAACATGACTGTATGCAGGGCCGGCTTTAGGCCAATTCCACCAATTCCCCCGAATCGGGCCCCGCGCCTAAGAGGGCCCCGCGCCCAGTGGCAGGGCCACCCAGAGTGGGGGGCAAGTAGCAGAGAATCCCTTCCTTGGCTAGAGGCGCCTTTTTAATTTTTACTCACCCGGCGGCCTTCCAGGTCTTTGGTGGCACTTTGGCAGCGGGTCCTTCACTCGCTCCGGGTCTTTGGCGGTGGATCCTTCAGTGCCACCGAAGACCCGGAGCGAGTGAAGGACACACCGCCAAAGACTAGGAGCGCGGCCAGGTGAGTACAAGCCCCACGTGTTGTTTTTACATGTTTTTTTTTTTAGTCATCCCTGTCGGGGCCCCGTCGAAACTGTTCAAATCGGGCCCCGCACTTCCTAAAGCCGGCCCTGACTGTATGTTTGGTGCCTCAGTACCTTCACAGGCACCTTATTTTTATTACATACTACTACCCCAGTGAGCAACCCGTGAAATAAACAAGATCAAGACACATTATTATTTACGTATATTATGGTAGCATCTGAAGGCCCTAACTGAGATTGTGTGCAGAGCCAGTCGCGAATTTTTTGGTTACACTTTTTTTTTAACCAAAAGATGCTGACTTGTCAAAACCAAAACAGTTTGTGAAATAGTATCAGGTTCAATTAAACTCACAAATTGAAACATTTTTGGTTTTAAAAAAAGTTTTGAGATTGTTGAACGGGAAAATTTGGGGTTTTTTTTTTTAGTCAAAATGACTTTTTGTTTTGAAATGTTAAGGAATTTTCACAGATAAACAGGTGGAGGTAGGTTGAAATCAAAATGAACCGTTTTGATTGACCTGAACCAAAAGCCTTTTTTGGATTTTTTGGTTTGCGACATTTGTTTGACATTTTTAATTTAATGTCCCAATTTGGGATGGAAAATTTGAAATGTCAAAAATCTCTCATGGGATGAGAAAGCGGTTTCCCACCCAGCCCTATGTGTGTGCTAGGCAGCAGGGGAAACAAAAAGAAACAGAGGTGAAATGACATGGCCAAGGTCACACAATGGGTCAGTGGCAGAGCCACAGCCAGGGTTAAAATCCAGGTTCCCTGAGCCCTAGTCTAGTGCCCGGTTCACTGACCACACTGCCTCCTTGGCATGTCTTGTAAGGCTGCACAAAGAGTTAGACAGTTATAAGTAAAGGTCACAATATAATGCTTCTGTCTCTCACTGCACTTAGTCCTTCCAGGCCTAGAGATTTTTAATTCCTTCATGGCCTCTTGTTTATATATATATATAGGCTCCTAACATCCCTCATCACTATTCAAACTCCAAATAACTAGGACAAGAGGTGAATTAAAGGTCAGACACAAAAGAAATGAGTCTGACTTGCGCTCACGCAGCATGATTTATATCCCGCACGTTAGCATAAGCC
Source organism: Terrapene triunguis (assembly GCF_002925995.2). Lineage (NCBI taxonomy): Eukaryota > Metazoa > Chordata > Testudines > Emydidae > Terrapene > Terrapene triunguis. Next base: position 884,851 of record NW_020664435.1, on the reverse strand, counting down.
AGCTAGCGAAGTAAATCAACTAAACCAAGCACTGAGCCCTGCCAGCTGGGCTCTGAGAACACTCCAGCTCACCTTTTGCCTCTTGGTTTCATTACTGATATGGCAGGAGTTTTATTTTTTACTGGCCCATTACATCATTTTTATTAATTAAATGTTTGGGATACTTTTGTGGCAGTGGAAGCCCCATATTGCCTGTAATGATGCTTGCCTACACTGCCATCTAGTGGTAAAGCTGTATACCGATATACACCTAAAACCATTATTGTTAAGGCATTAAAGGCCTGGAACAGCTTCCATTTAAGTCAATAGGAATTTTTCCACTTACCTCAGTAGAAGCAGGACTGCGATCTAATTAATTAAACCTTACAACATTCCTGAGGCACAAGTAAATATTTTGATCCCCTCCACAATGTGCTCATTCCCTTAACATTCAGTGGGTTTCCATGCGCTTGCATCCGAAGAAGTGAGGTTTTTACCCACGAAAGCTTATGCCCAAATAAATCTGTTAGTCTTTAAGGTGCCACCAGACTCCTTGTTGTTATTGAACCAAACTGTAAACCCTGTATATAATAGAAACCACTTCAAGCCAGAGGGATTGGGGGGAGGGAAGGCAGCAGCACCCCAGCACCCCTAGTTTCAGCACCTATGCTGGTGTAACTCAGAGTGGCTTCATTGACCAGTGGTGCTGCACTGGTTTACACTAGCTTAGGATCTGTTCCACAGCTTTTATGCACACCTATTTGCATGGGTGGATTGTTTCATATCTGTGTGTCCAAATGAGAGGGTTTGCATGTACAGACACATACAACTGGATGTGCAAATGTAAAGGCTGCCTTAAAAATTGTCCCTAAAAGGTAAACAGAGTTTAGTGGCGAGGAGTAGGGTTTATCCTCAATGTAAAGTGAATACAGGAACTGTTTCAACTGCTAATAGCAACTCCACTGTTGCTGGGTAGTGGAGAATTAACCTGCTGGTCAGACTCAAATGATGTATTTGTAACATATTTCAAAGCGATACCTTACCAATAACCTGTATGATGCTGAAGAAAACAACTGGCATTATCCCCTTCTAGCCCAGCTGTATGAGGCTACTGAGAAAGAATGGTGGGCTGAACACAAGCGTATTCTCCCCCCATTCTATAGCTAGCCATTAACGGATGCCTACTATGGGGTATTTGAGCAGTCATCCCTAGAAAGCTGCACCAGTAGTGCTGGAAGAGCTGCATTTAGACCATCAAGGGGGGGTTAAAATGAAAGTGTTGGCAACAAGTTAGGACTGGTGGCCAGACATCAATATCCACATTGAAAAGTTGGCTAAAGGATGTACAGTCTGTCAACAGGCACAGCATGCACAAAGAAGGCATCAAGCTCCCTTTGGGAGTGGCCAAGCTTACCATGATAGTGCATACACATGGAGTTCATGGGATCTTTCCTAGGTCACATGCCCCTTCTTGTGATCAGTGACTGTTAGGAATGGCTGGCAGTAGGGTGGATGCTATCTATAGCATGGTAATATCACAGACAGTGCTTTTTCTGATTTTTAGCTCTCACCCTTCAAGTAAGAAAATAGCTTAATATTCACTAACATTGTACATGACCTTCCAATGGCTGATGGCTCCCAGGTTATTAGATGAATTGTCCCTTTCAATCGAATTGCCCCTGCAAACATTTTTCGCATGCTGACAGCTGTAGAAAGGGTCCAACAGGGCGGGGGGGAGGGGAGGGGGGAGAGAAAGCCCGAACTATGGATTTGCAGAAACCTAAATTATTCCAGATGTCTGTCTTATCTCCTGTATATAACAAACATTGGCCCTGATACTCCACTACTTTACCCCTTGTGTAGTCATTGACACCTGTGCAACATGGGCATACGAAGTTATCAAAGCAGGATGGTACTATTTCACACCAACTTTGCACTTTCTATCAAGAGAAGTAAAGTCATGCACAACATGCAAGACAGTAGAAAATCAGGCCCATGGAGTACAGTTCTTAGACACTACTGGGAGGGATGAATGGATAGCAGGAGCACAATTTTCCTAATGAGTGGACCCAGAGTTCTCCCTCAATTGCCCTGCACGGTCTGCACCCAGCCTCTAGCTCTCTCCCCTGGCACTCAGCCCCACACACTCCTCCCCCCACACCCAGACCCACACTTTCCACCCTGCACCCAGCTCCACACCAACTGCCCCCCTCCCAGCTCTCCCTTCAGCACCTAGCCGAACGATCTCCCTGCCCCATATCCAGCCCCCAGCTCTTACCCAGAGAGGCGGTCAGACTGGAGAGCACCTCCCCCACCAAGGTCCAGGCAGTTCTGGGAGCCCCAGACCCCATCTTGCTTCTGCAGCTCCATTTCCCCAGGAAGCACCAAAAGCCTGGATCCAATCCTCCCACCATCACAGGGACCAGGCTTTCCCAGTGCCCCCTGCTCTGCTTCTTTCCGGGGGCTGGGGGTGCCCAGTGCCCATGGGTGCTGGAGAGACTGCAAAGGTGGGAGGAGCAAGCAGGTGCATGGGGTCACAACACCACTCAGACTTGGCCCAGCTGCCCCCTGACAAACTTCCAGCTCCAGTCAGGGGGCCTGGGGGTGGGCCTGGGCACTTGGGAAGCCCCTGCCCCTCACCATGCCCTAGATAGATTGGTCACTTTTGGGTACCAAAGCCCAGGCTTTGGGGTACCACAGCATCTATACTGAGAGCAGGCAGTTCCACACACTTCTTATCTGGGGGTGGAGGGAGGCAAATAGAAGTGTATTTGTCTGCAGTGTTATTTTAGCTGAACTGCATCTGTTTGCTTCACCATTCATTTCCTTTTGGACTCATTTCCTTTCCTTTCCTTTCCTTTTTTTTTTTTCTCTTCTGAAATGTTTCTATTTATATGCAATTTCCTGTCACAATGATTCCGGCTGGGAGAACGCAGTTATTCTGTGGGGAGGATTGGCATTGTGAATTGTGATTGACATGCCAGGTGATCCATCTCGTCTTTCCGGCTCCCTCTGCATGCAAATAACCATTTACAATGCATGCCTGACATTTGAAGAATTTGCTGTCAGCACTAGGCACGAACCACTGCTGGAAGCAGGATGGCAGACTTGAGGGATCACTGGGCTGAACTTGTCTGGCAAACCTGACGGTCTGTGCTCCTAGAAACAGTCTGTTCCCAGTATTTTGAAAGCTTGTGTTGTTTGTGTGGAAGGTTTGACTTGGGTTTGCAGCATAAAAATCAGATAAAATTCAGTGATACAAGAGAATCAAGATTTCTGCAAAGGCGCTACCCAGGGAGGCTCAGAGATTGGGCTCTATGCTGATATATAGGCGCCTGTAGTCCAGCAGCGGCTGGCAGAGCTGCAGATGCAGCACAGTCTAAGACTTTCATTGGAACTTCATCAGAAACTTGATGATAGAACGATTTGCCTTAACCTTGGCCACCCTGTGCTCCTTCAGAGAGGAGAATTGGCAGATTTGTTCAGACCCAGACCCACAATGGGAGGACTCTGTTTAATCACAGACTCTAAAGCGAGGAAGGAAGGCATCATACTTCGGCAGTTTATTCACTAGCTTCTCTTGGTGAGTGTATTCAGAGTCTCTGACCATAATTCAGTGCATCCATGCTAGTCATGCTGATTCGTGGTCTGAAATGTTGCAGTTCTGCCCCACATCCACACAGCTGCAGTTGCTCTGCCCCACACGAACCTATCCCACAATTCCTAGCACAATTTCCAACAGGAACAGCTTGTGGGGAATGTCAACAGTGCCTAGAGCATTGTGGGACTGTGGTGGCAGGACTATTGAAACCGTTGTTATGCTGTGACGACTCCGTCTACACTAGCACTAAAACAATGCAGGCTGAAATGGTGATTAACTGCCATTGGGAATTCAACCAGAATCTCCACAGGTTTGGAAGTGGATGATGCTGTGTGGAGCAGCCAATCTTCCGCTCTAACCGCTGATGTAGCCACCACATTCTGTAACCCCTGAAGTTCACACAGAGGGACTTCTGTAAGATATGGATGGAGAAGGAAGGATTATACTGCTTGGGCTTCCCTACTCTACCTGTGAGAGCCTCTCATCCCCTCTGCATGAAAGAGTAACTAGTGGGCGGAATGCAATGGCCCATAGTTATCAAGCCAATTAAACAAGGGCCCAGTGCCCCAATGCCCAGCTCCATTCTGACTTGGTATCATTTCACCATACCTTTGCACGGTTGTGAATGACTACACAATGTGCCAGGCAACAGAGAATCGGGGCCAAATGAGACTTGCGTTTCTAAGTCACTTATCAGCTTTTGAAACTCCCACCACTAATGCCAACAGCTCCTATCCTACTCCCACTGCGGTCCATTGGCAACACTCCTGTGGGCTTCTGTGGGAACAGGAACAGGCCCCAACTTGTACACAATAGCTTACAAATGTTATCAGGAACTCCACCTGGAAGTATGTGAACATCACAGCCTTTGAATTGAAAATTAGAAGGATAGATATGCATGTTGAGAATGTAGCCAGATACATTCACTTTACAAACCTGAGGTGTTCAGAAGTTGCTGCATTGGATATATGTCATAAATCCGTCAGCAGCTCTGAGTACGTGCTGGGTGGATGGAGGGCAAGTCATGTAGAAAACAGTCATTTACTGACACACACACCCCTTCTCCATTCTTGTTCTGGATACAGTAAATCAGGTTTCCTGACACCTGCAGACCAGCTATCATAGAACTAATTTCTGCTTTCCTCGAAGCAGATTGACTTTGCAGGGATAGTCTCGTCTCACGCTCACTCTTGACTGATACGAAAGGTTCGAAGCTATTTCCATGCGCCGAGGCACTCAGAAATGGCACTGTCAAACTAACAGCTTGGAACTGTTAGCAGCTGCTGCTGCTGGCTTCGCAGCAGGGGTTTCACTATTCACTGTGAGCTACATTTGCCTTTAGACACAGCTCTGAGCGAGAGGGGTGGTGCATGAGCTGCAGTCTCCCAGGAGGCACTGTGCCGCAGAGAGAGCTCTCTGAGGTGCCAAAGTCCTCACTCGCTTTCCTTTGGTGTGGCAGGGGAAATTAGTTATAACAACCCTTGGAAAGGGAGCAGTTTACATCACCGCCTTGCATCTAACCAGCAAGCAGGGGAGCTGGAACAAAGACTCCACCCATTCGCAGCCCCTCTCTGCCCATGTGCTCACAGGGGCGGGGGGTCACTTGGTGAGCAGGACCTGTGCTCTACAACAATCCTGCCTCAAGGTTTATTTAGGTCTGAGTGTGTGTGGAGGGTGGGGGGGGGGCACCCACTCCCCGGCTTTCCCAAGTAATTTATGAGCATTTGGAAGATGATCTATTTCCTGAGCTATATCTGGCCTGCCTGGAAACTGCGATGGAGGAAGACACAGATGTAGCAATCCTTTAATTTATAAGGGTTGGTCCACACTAACCCCCTACTTCGAACTAAGATACGCAACTTCAGCTACGTTATTCACGTAGCTGAAGTCGAACTATCTTAGTTCGAACTTACCGCGGGTCCACACGCGGCAGGCAGGCTCCCCCGTCGACTCCACTTACTCCTCTCGCGGAGCAGGAGTACCGGCGTCGACGGCGAGCACTTCCGGGATCGATCCCAGAAGATCGATTGCTTACCGCCGGACCCGGAGGTAAGTATAGACTTACCCTAAGATAACCCACCAGGGATTTGTGTCTGCATGGAGTGAGGGTGTGATGCTGCCATCAACAGGTGGGTTTAGAAATGGGTCTGAAATTAATTTTTCCCTTTGAAGCCCTTTATTGACTGATTTCACATCCTTATGAAAGAGGCCAATAGAATATACTAGAGCGTGATATTCTTCCTATAGTGTTCTAAACCAACCAGCAGAATTCTATAGCGGGGTAGAATTCTCTATCAAACTCTATAGGGAGGTTTAAATTTTATACAGGAAGGACCCCTGTTCAATACTGTATAAAACTCTGTTGGTGGCATCCATAGCCAATTCTATAGGATTTTTCCATAAACTATACCAAACGTAAGCAAAAGAACAGTGCTTATCCACACATTTCTCATTACTGACTTCCTGAGCAGCCAGTTCAAATGAGGAGAGAAAACATTCACCAAAGTGGCAATGAGATGGTGGGAGGTGAGGAGCAGATCTGCTTTTCCCACTTTGTGGTTGGTGACAGGAGCACACAATGGACAATCCAAAGGCAGATTATTGTAAGTAAGGGTTAGTCAAGCAGACCGGAACCTTTCTAAAGCTTAGGGCAGACTGTTCTCTCGCGAAAGGTGCTGTACCAAATTAGCAGGAGCACACGGTCAGCATTCCAAACCCAGCTTCGAATGTTAAAATCAGAAAGCAAAATATCTAGGAGGGAACTTTTCAACAGCACAAAGTGGAGTTAGGCTCCCAAGTCCCATTGATTTTCCATGAAAGCTAAGCACCTAGCTTTCCTTTGTGCCTTTGCTAACCTGAGACCCAGGTCACACAGCAAGTCTGTGGCAGAGTCAGGAACTAGACCGCAAATATCCCGGGCCTGACTCCCCATTGCCCTGCCCCTTGTGAAGTTGCTAAAAACCAGTGCAAAGCAGGTGTACAATGCTGTTTTACACCCCCTTTGCACTGATGTAAATGTCTAAACAAGATGTAGGACAACAGAGAATCAGGCCTCCTGAGTCCCAGACCTAGTCCCCACTTCCAGGAGAGTCAGCATAGCCGTACTGGCAAACTTCTCCTAGGATAGACACAGCTTATACCAGAAAAAAACCAACCCTTTTGCCGCTATAGCTTATACCAGTTCCCTGAACAAAATAAGCTAGCCTGGCAAAGGAACTTTTATGCCAGTGTTTCTGTACTACAGTTTTTGCTGGTATAGCAATATCACCAAAAATCACTCCTATCCCACGTGGCTATACTGGAAAAACTTCTAGTGTAGACCCAACCCCAGTCTGTCTCGTGCCACAGGCTCATCCCTCCTCTCTGGCACTCAACCTCGCCATAAAGGAAAAGCTATAAAGAAAAGGGAGAAATATACTGTCGATTTTTTCAAACTACACTTTGTTGGTCTGTTTCTTTCACTGTGAAGTTGAATCGGTTAATTGCCTTGGGTGGCTAAGGCAGTTAATGGGTGGCATAGACTTCAAAGAAACCTACAGAGAACAGAGAGTCATTTTTGCTTCTAGGAGAAGAAAAGTTGAATTATTCTTTTTCATTTGGAAATATGTGAGGTTATAATGAGTTTGGGGGCCTACGAATGCAGCTTCCCACATCCACCAAGGTAATTATAAGCTTGAATGGATTTTTGAGGCCTGAACCCTAGGCATATAAATCACTGCCTATCAGTCACTGCTTACAAATTAGCTGCTTAGAAATTCCTAGAGTTTATCTCTTTTTTTAGTTAGCTATGACATCTGTCTGTAATGGTCCTAGGCTCCTTATTAAATCATAACTTTTGGTGCTGTATGAAAAGCCTTGCTACGGCAGCCTTTCTTAGCAGGAAAGAAGGCAAAATAAAGAGAGGAAAGATGGAAGGCGTGGAAGAGCTGGACCTCATTTGCAAAGTTTAGTTCTGGATTCCAAACAGCCCAGTGTTTTGGGGTTTTCAGCTTCAGAGTTTGATCCATTAGCAAAATTGAGATTTGGAGCTTGGTTCAGATTCTAACAACCTCCCCCCCATTCCCGCCACCACTACAGTTTAGGGCAACCCCCCTCAGTTGTCCAACAACCTCTCAGACTTCCAGCTCTCCAGCCATTGCCTTTCTTGGGTGGAGACTTGTGTCTCTCTCTCTACCTTCCAGACTGCACAGTTTCCTGCCTTAACTGTGTTGTTCCCAGCAGAGACAGGTTGCCCGAGCACAACTGTTTGTTTTCTCTTCAGATTGATAGAGTGATTGTCAACAGTTATAAGCACCGCACAGTTCTTTCAGTGCAAGATTATTTTATTCTTAAAGTAAAAAGCACTACAGAAAAAATATATTAAAATCTATAAAAGAACCTACATGCATACTAATAAGCTTATTAAAGTTCACCCCAACTCTAACATGGGCTCAGTCTGTCCCCCCCCCCCACTAGCCCTTCTGAACCCTAGTCTGTGAGCCCCCCAGCATTCCCGCATGCCCCACTCTGTCTGTCCCCTCCATATGTGCCTACTAACCTGGCCCCCAGGCAGGGCACTGTGAGGAATGCAGCTTCTGCTCTCTCCCTATTGGCTGTTATGGCTGGTGAGTGGCTGCCTTCTGTTCTGGTGCCACAACAGCCCCTGGTGGGTGAAAGGCAGAACTGTAGCACTTCTCCAGCAGAATGTATTTTCTGTGGAGAAAAAAAATCTGTGGGGGACATGAATTCTGCATGTGCACAGAATTCCCCCAGGAGTAGTGATTACAAGTTCTTCACAGCTCCAGCTACAGGGCTTTCCTTGCAGTTACAAGTTCATCACAGCTTTAGCTTAGAACAAGCACACAGTCTTATGAGGCCTCAGTTGACCCATGTCCTTTCAACCCTTCCCAAAAGATTGGGGGCCATCCATGGACCAGGGATGCTGTCCACTTGCTGGATCAGGAAGAAGGCCCTGAACCAGTTTAAAACCAGGCTGTTTATCCAAAAATCCTTTCTGTGCTGTTCCCTGAAGAATCTAGTTTGAACTAGTGTTTGCACATCTCTCCAGGGGATGGCTTCAAAGGGGCAGATAACAGAGAAAGTATGTTTGCATCTCCTTCCTACTAGAGATAGTATGTACAATGCCACAATAACACATACACAATTGCATTTTTAATACAATGTGTCCCAAAGGTATTAACCCTAATTCAGTAAGGTTTATCTTAATTCCATAGTTTGTTCAAGATTTTACGGGATATTGTCAGTCTTTCACAAAAATTGAGCTCTGGAGTTGGATTCAGATTCTGACCAACCCCACCACCACCCAAGTTCTCTGGAGTTTTTCATGGCAGACAGAACCTGAATTTCTAATTTAAAAAACAAAGAGGAGAAAAAACTTGATTTTTCTGTGCATGTGGCAGATTTTTCTCCAGGTTTTCTTTATACATCATAAACAAACATATTTTTATTTTGCCTTCATGCGTCACTTTTAACAATTATTAAATTTCCATAAACATGCTGAAGAACTTATCCCAATTGAGATGAATGGTGTAAATTCACATTTCCCCTGATGCTATTGTTTCAGTCAGTCAGATCTGGACTCTGGACAAAGCAGCGGGGGGAGAGAACTCACATCCTGAAGGGTATCTTTACAAATAGAGGGGCTAGAATACTTTTTTAATGAAACCTAAGATTCTGGAGAATACTGCAGCATCTGTGGGAAGGCCATAAATCCTCAGCATTTGCAGCTTTTACTGGTCCCACCAGTTTTTGTTGTCCCCTGGTTATCATTATGGCTCAAACACACACATACAGAGAAAGGGACAAAACAGAGTTATTAAGCCTACTTTCAGGAATACCTACTCATTCCTATAGCTCAAACCTAGAGTATATACGAAAAGTTCTGTACTGCTTTTCTGACCACAAAATAGTCTTTGCAGGGCACAAGCTGTGACAATTTCAATGAGTATGATTTTTTAAAAGGACAAGATTTTAAATATCTGCCTCTATCACATTGCAAAATTTTCCTCCTGTGAGTGGGCTACTTTAGAAACCACCTTAAAGTTCATCCAGAAGTGATTCTCGCCCATCCAGGCCCTATGTGTTTGATGTTTTCTGCCATACTGGGAAACCAGCTTTGAAATGGTTGCCTCTTGTAAGATTTTTGTAGGCAGCACAATCAAGCTATATAACTCTCTGTACTCTTCCCCATGCTACCCCTCTGTGCCAGGAATGCCCTCTCCACACCAGTACATCAAGCTACTTTTCTAAGTCCCCAGCCCCTTATTAGTCACTTATTTCACAATGCCCACAAAAGGTGAACAGAATATGAGCTGTTATTCCTCTAGGTTTATTCCTCTCTAGTGTGTCCTGTCTTCGCTACTTCTGTCATTTAGATTGTGCTTTCTCTGGGGCAGGAGTAGAGCACTAAGCACAGCACTTACATAATAAATACAATCATCATCATCACTTTGTTAACATTGTTCTTCAGCACCATATTCGTGTCCCCATCTTTTTGGTAGAAACTGTTTTTACAAACCGTTTTTCTAACATGGCAAAAGACATAGAGCAGGATTTTTTAGACGTGCTCTATATTGGCCCATCTCTGCTCCCATTGAAGTCAAAGTGACTTTAATGGCCAGTGCTGAGTGCTTTTGGAAATCCCACCTGTAGCCTCAGAGTAAGACTCAGGGAATCTGGTTTTGTTCCAGGGATGTATTTTGTATGTATTTCTTATGCAGATTCATCATAAGGGGTGAAAATCACCCCTATGCAGAGGGCTTATACACAATTCAAGTCCCAATTTAGCCCTATTTCGAGTGTGCATTGCACAGGTCAAGTTCAACTACATTTGAGCTCATTGCGAACGTTACTTTATGTTGGCATTCCAGCCTATGCTTCAGCTTGACATTGATGGTCTCGTTGCTAGAGAGTATTTGTCAGAGGCTTTTAGGGCCTGAGGGCCACAGCACTTAACCCAGATAAGGCAGCTGCTATGAGAGAAAGATTTTGACAGCATGAGCTCTCACCTCCCCAAGGCACTGACTGAGGATATTAACTTGCCCAAGTGGGAGTCCTAAATCTTTCACCCTCTCTTTTGTTCACAGCTGCCTGACCTATTTGTGTAGTAATTGTGGGCCAGTTCATACCCTCATGCGGGAATACCGTCAGTAAATCTTCTTCTCACGCTTCTTTGGGAAAAGGGAGGGAAGATTCCATTCTCCCTCTGCCCCTCTGCCCCCCCCAGAAGAAAGCAAGGTCTGTCCCACAGAGGCATCCATGGGTAGGCCTGCTCCCTTCACACATAGGTAATCGAACTAGAGGTGCCGGCGGAGCTGCTGCACTCCCTGGCTTGAAGCTGTTTCCATCCTATACAGGGTTTACAGTTTGGTTCAATGTCTCTCAGCACCCCCACTATACAAATTGTTCCAGCGCCCCTGCCGCCACAGCAGCACTGGTCCTGCTCCCTGAAAGCCTGGCTCCATTAGAGTCACATGCCAGGGGCTCCCTTAAAAAGCAAGGGGTTCCTCATGACAGGAGAGTGGAAATGTAATCAAATCTCTGGCTCCCCATGTCCTGCAGAGCAGGGCACATACAAGTTTTCAACTGCGGAAGCCAATGGACTCTGACAGCCATCTCCTCAGCAGGCATCAATCAGAGTAGTTCCACTGAAGTCAATGGATCTGTGCTAGTTTGCACCAGCTGAGGATATGACCCTGAATGAGGCAAAATGCTTTCTCTTATTCGATGTACACCTTAGACCAGGGGTCTCAAACTCAATTTACCTAGGGGCCAGTGCCAGTCCTCAAATCCAACCAGCAGGCCAATGTCACTCATGCCGCCCAGAACCCGCCCCCCCCAAAAAAACTCCACCCCCCACTTGCCTAAGGCTCTGGGACGGAGTGTGAGTGGGGGAGGAGGTCTGGGGTAGGAGATTGGGGTGGAGACTCTTGGAGGGAGTTTGGGTGCAGAGGGATGAGAGGTTGGGGTCTGGGAGGGAGTTTGGGTGGGGGAGGGGGTCTGGGGTGCAGGCTCTGTGATGGAGTTTGGGGGCTGGGGTGTGTGTGGGGAGGGGGTGCAGGCTCTGAGAGGGAGTTCGGGGGCTGGGGAGTGTGGGGATTGGGTACAGGCTCTGGGAGGGAGTTTGGGGGCTGGGGTGTGTGTGGCGAGGGGGTGCAAGCTCTGAGAGGGAGTTTGGGGGCTGAGGGTGTGTGGGGATTGGGTGCAGGCTCTGGGAGGGAGTTTGGGGGCAGGAGGGGGGGTGTGGGAAGGGGGTGCAGGCTCTGGGAGGGAGTTTGGAGGTGGGACGGGGGTGTGGGAAGGGGAAGGGGGTGCAGGCTCTGGGAGGGAGTTTGGGGGCAGGAGGGGGTATGTGGGGACGGGGTGGGGGTGCAGGCTCTGGGAGAGGGTTGGGGGTGCAGCGCTTACCTGGAGCTCCAAGGCGGGCCGGGCCAGGGGGGGGACACGGGGGGGGGGGGGGGGCGGGGGGGGGGGGGGGCGCGGGGGGGCGGCCCCCCCCCCCCGCCCCCCCGGGGGGGGGGGGGGCCCGGGGGGGGGGAGCCCCGGGGGGAGCAGGTGGGGCCAAGGGAGAGACCCAGCCCCAAAACTGCTGGAGCCCCGCGGGCCACATTAGGGAGGCTCGCGGGCCGCAGATGGCCCGCGGGCCGGGAGTTTGAGACCCCTGCCTTAGGCGATGCCCTGCAATGAGGCCAGGCTCCACAGGAAACAGCTATAGCTACGGGCTCCATAAGTTACTATCTGCAACTATGTTAAAGCATGGTTCATGCACAGCTGCAGCCAGACTAATTTATAACATCATTTGGCCAGCTAGTGCACTAAATTGGGTTTGGAAGGGCCCATACAGGGTTAAAAAACAGGCTGTAGTTCAAGCAGCGATCTAGGCTAATATGTTTTAAACAATGCTCCCGCCACACCCTTCCACTTGGCCATGTCCACAGCAACCAGCCCAAGTGTGTTATCATCATAGCCCATTTGAGCTCGGGTTGCCAACTTTGTAATATTTAAAAACCGGACACTCGAACAGGAGTGCTGGAACCTCCCCTGCCTTGCGCCCCTTCCTCCCCCCGAGGACCTGCCCCTTCCTCCCAGGCTTCATCCCTGTTCCACCTCTTCCCCTGAGGCCCCGGTCCTGCCCTGCCCCTTCCCCCAAGGCCCTGCCCACCATTAGCTCCTCTTTCCCCCTCCCTCCATCGCTCATGCTTTGCCCCTTTCTTCCCCTCCCTGTGTGGGTCAGGAGGGACTCGCCTGCAGAGCCGGGGCTGGGAGCTGCAGCTGCCCGATGCAGGTAGGAGGTGGCCCTGGTTGCATAGGAGCTGGCATGGGTGATGACTCCTTGCCTCCCCGCCTCCAGTGACCAGACTTCGGGTGACCCGTCAGTAGATCTGGGCACCTGGCCACCCTAATTTGGGCCACAACTAGTCTTGAAAAGGGCTCTAGGGCAGCTGTTAAATAAAGACCATTAGTTGGCCTATTTAGGCAAAGCCTATTGATGAGCGAATGCAGTCCTGTTTCCTTGCATGTCAAACCTTGGCCTCTACGGGTATGTCTACACTGCAGTTGGGAGATGTGTCAGCTCAAGCTAGTGCACTGAAAATAGCGGTGTGGACATTGCCCAGGCCCACCGGACCTCCATGGGTCTGACCTGGGGTGATTAGCCCGAGCCACCACCAGCAGTGCCACAATGGCCACACTGCTATTTTTTAAGCATGCTAGCTGGCGCTGAGCTATGACAAGTCTGTCTAACCATGCTAGGAATCGCTCCTCCCAGCTGCTGGGTAGGCAGACCCGAAGTGCCAGTACTGATATTCATATCGCTTTGCAGCTACTGGCGCTGGAGGTTAGGGCAAGGAGCTGACACAGAGTTTGAAATATTAGGAGAGACAGAGAGCAGGCCTGGGTGTATTATATATTAGTGGCAGGAATGGCAGAGGTCCATAAGTCTATAAGCAAGGAGACTATACACACAAACGTATCCCTGTTATGTCTCCTAGTTCTATGAGAAAATATAAACGCAATAGCAAGAATAAAGGAAAGATAACTTATGAGGGGACAGAATCAACTGCACAGTGTAACTTTTAAAGGAGGCCATTCCTTTCTAAGAATTACTGTACTAACACTTCATTTTCTTTACCATACTGTGTCTAGACCCCTTGAGAAAATTGATGTGAAAGATGCATGACTATGGAGTGCTAAGTCTTCTGTAATATGCTGAATACCAGTGGATTTGAATAGATGGTGTGACCCGGTGTGCCTAGGGCAGCCCTGACTAGAAATGCCAAGGTCAGGGCAGGCTGCAAAAGGGAGAGCAGATACTCCCAAGACTGGAGGGCAACATTGAAGTTAAACTCCCCAACCAGTTACAAACTGTGCTTCTGGTCCCTCACACTGGTTATCAAGAAGCAAAAAAGAAATCACACAGCCCCGTTTATTGCATTCCAGTTCTCTGGCTCCCAGTAAGCACATAGGTCCAGCACAGTGAGAAGTTATTTAAAAAACTCTGCTCAAATATACAAAATGTTCTCCTGACCCCCAAACAGTGAGCCACGTTACCAGGTCAGTATAGGTTTGCATCTTACCCAAAATACCACACTACCAGCCAATCCTTTAGTGTGTCAAACTAAAGGTTTATTATAAAGAAAAAAGAAAGAACAAGAAGCAAGATGTTATATGGTAAAGCAATAACATACATACAAAGACTTCAAAGTCCATATACCAGGTTCTTAGCAGTATTGGTGAATTTGCTGGCTTGAAAGTCCCTCTGGAACACATCCACAGCTTGGATGGGTCATTCAGTCCTTTGTTTAGAGTTTCATTTGTAGAAAGGTTACTCCAGAGGTAAGAAGCAGGAATGAAGCCAAGAAGCAGGATTGAAGACCAAATGGAGAAGATGCAGCTGCTTTTTATAGTATTTTGCCATGCAGCTTGAATTTCCTTTGTTCCAAACACAAGCTCTCCTGCACATGGCATGGAAAAACCTTAGCGTTCTGTCCATAGGCATGCCCCTACATGCCTGGCTGAGTCATAAGATGTAGTCCCCAGCCCTTTCAATGGGTTCATTGTACAGTTGATGTCCCTTGGTGGGCCATCAAGCAGGCCTAGTGCTGATGCCATTCTGTCTGGGGGGTGTCACCCAGATACAACACAAGTTTGGAAATACAGATATACATACATATCTATAACTTATAATAAAAAAGTGATACACACATATAAACAATATTAACATACTTGGCAAATTATAACATTTTTGCAGATGCCTTACACGGCATATCTGGCACAACTCATTGCAATTTTACAATATTCATAATATCCTAAAGTGTCTCCCAGATTCCATACAGCATCACAGATGGCATAGTGGTTTTCATTGGCTTCATGCCCTGCCTCTCTAGAAGGTGAGAGTGACCTGCTGGTCTCAAAGGGCTTTTACATTTCAGAGACACCGCGCTGCCGCTAAATGCTTGTGTGTGTACAAGGACAGACTAGAAGGTGTGAGTGGTGGAAAGTTCACTTCTGATGCAATAGCCCCGCTGCCAAGTAAGCACCAGGCAAGAACACACTTTCCATGCATCTCAGCAAGTCTCCAGCTCCAATCAGTGAGATTGTACATAATCGAGGAAAAATAAACATCCTTCAATAACATTTTAACTACAAAAGGGAGAAACAAAACTAAGTGATCTGTTTCTTTTAGAAATCCTGGTCTGGAAGGGGGCTATTAGCATAAGCTAAGGTTTTGACCTCAGAGCTGCTATATTTTACATGTTAGCACTAGAAAAATGAGGGCAAAAAAACCTCCCTGTCAGCACTATGGCAGGACAGAAAAAAATACAGGCACTGACACAACTGTACAGTGGTACTTAATCCCAAAGATCTGATCAGGTCTAGGAAAAATCTTATAAACATATAGACTCATGAATGCCTCCTGACAACTTGGCTGTTATAGGAGCGAGGAGTGGTGGCTAGAGGTTAGAGGGGTGAATTGTGATGTAGAGGAGAGCTGTGTAAATATCTGATTTTTCAGTTCACTGGCAGTTCCAAGAATATCAGGAAAAAAATGTCAGTTTGGGTCAAACCAAAACCAAACCTTTTCAGAATTTTCAGCTTCAGAAAAAAGTTGAAAAAAATTTCATTTCAGTTCAAACAAAATGTGTCATTTGGGCTGATGTTTAATAAAAGCAAATGAAATACAGGGATTCTCAAACTGAGAGTCGGCACCCCCTCAGGGGGTCGTGAGCTGTCAGCCTCCACCCCAAGCCCCGCTTTGCAGCCAGCATTTCTAATGGTGTTAAATATATTAAAAAGTGTTTTTAATTTATAAGGGGTGTTGCACTCAGAGGCTTGCTATGTGAAAGGGGTCACCAGTACAAAAGTTTGAGAACTAGTGGGCTAGAATCACAAAAGTGGAGGAGGATGTGGTGATGGTGGTAGTCAGAGGGCACACACCTGGGATGTGGGATCAATAATTATATGGTCACTGGAGCAGGGACTGGAACCCAGGTGTCCGCCTCTTACAGGAGTGCCCTAACAACCAAGCAATAGCACAATCTCATGCTCTCTCTTTGGCCTAGTGACTATTCAAGTATGTATTACAAAGTGGAACAGCTTCAGCAGGTGAGACTGAGAGTGCCCCACCCCAGAATATCCTGCAGCCTGGTGGTCAGAACACTGCACTACAATGCAGAGACCTGCATTCAAGTCCCTGCCCCAGAATGGGGAGTCAAACCTGGGTCTCCCACAGCCCAGGGGAGTCTGCTAACAGCTGGACTATTGGATTGGGGGGGGAGGAGCCACCAGCACCATTTTTTGAATTCCGTTGTGAATATAGCCCAAGAAATCAAAATGTTTCATTTTGATATTTCCAATTTTTTCTTTTTTTCTTTGTTGTTTCGACCCAAACAATTAGAAGTCAACATAAGTCACACAATGTTGCAATCGACCCAATTCTGCATTTTTTCCCCTGTGAAATAGTTTTGGCTGAATAATTTTGTCCAGCTCTACTCCTGAGTGCCAATCCTGGCTTTTCCAATAACTTGCTTCCAGGCCATTTAAGCTATCTCTGCTTCCCTGGCCTCCTCTGTAAAATAATGTTTTCTCACCACCACCTCACAGGTGTCTTGTCAGTAAAACACTGTCAGAGCCTCGCTGTAAGGCGCTACGCAAGTGCAGTGTTATTATTAGTTCTGTACTTGCCAGCAGCCCTAAAATGCTGCTGTTGTGGGGATGGCGAAATCTAGCAAAATCCGGTGCCAAGAACTCTTGTGATCACTCGGTCATTCCTATATTTGGATCTGGGTTCCCAAACAAGTGACCTACAAACTATTAGTCCTCTGACAAGAAACTTTAAACTGCATGATTAGAAGATAGCAGGAGTGTTATCAACAAAGGAAGATGGGCTGACTGAGAAAGCTAACTGATGCTTTGTCAGGGGTCTCGTGGGCTCCTGACAGTCAGGAGTTTAGCAGGTTCTTTCACTAACTTTCCACAATTGACCCCCAATCTGATGTGTGGCCCAAATGATTTCAGTTTGGTGGCTGCCTCCTCCAAGACTGTCCCTTCCTTAAGCTTTTTCCAAAAATCTCCCACCATTGCCGGAGCTCCGAGAAGCTGCCCTGGTGCTAGCAATGGTGGGAGCTCCATCATAGTCCACTCACCGGCATTGTTACCAACACATTGCCTAAATCTGAGCAAGCCTGGGTGGCAGAGAGGTAAAAGTGTCAGTGGCTGGTCTACACTAGCTCTCCCACCATTGCTAGCACCAGGGGAGAGTCCCAAAGCTAAAGTAACGGTGGGAGATTTCCGGAAAAAAGCTCAATGCAGAGAAGGCCCTAGGCCCAGATCCCCAAAGATATTTAGGCACCTAATTCCGTAGATGCTGTTTAACTACACATGGCATGTACTGCTGATGCAGAATGGCTACTGCGGCTGCGGGATTGCAGCAGAACACTTTGGGATCCTCTGGCATAAAGCTATACTGGGGCCCAGTCTTGCAAAGTGCTCAGCTCCTCGCATGATCAAGCCCTCACGGTACAAGCTGACGCAGTTTTCACTCCCAGCTCAGGAAGCGCCCCAGCTGAAGTGGCAGATTTTCTGCAAAATGGGGTTGAGATGCATTGGGGAAGCTGAGCTAATGAAACTTAAAGGTGAACTGCAGAGTTTAATGAAAGGTTTGTGCTCATTGTGTGCTTCTTATCATGAATAAAGAGGCCTGAAAGGGATTTTAGTCTGAAGTTGTTTTTCCTGGGTTGTTGCTGTTGTTGTTTTAACCTTAGAAATATAAGAAATGTCAAATCTGGTCTTCCCTGATCTTTCTGGAGAACTCCTTAGAGGTCTCAGACAAGAACTGTAAGCTTTTTTCAGCCCTTAATTCAACTGTCTAACAAAAGCATATCAACTCCCAACTGCTTCTCGGGCATTTGAATTACATTTTTAAAATGTTTTTAACATTCTTCTAAAAATGATTTCCCCTTTCTACCAATATGATGTCACTTACTTCATTTTGCTGATGTCATAAACCCACCAATTATTTAGCCATCCACAGAGTTTTCCAGCACAAGCTAATACCTGAATTTATAATGTAAAAGACAAGCAGGAAAAATAAACAAAAACCTAAAAAAATTTTGAGGGCTCCTTTGTCTCCCTCCTCCCCCAGAAAAACACCCAAGAATCTAGTTTTCCCTTCCTTCCAAGATTACCTTTGAATAGCACCTCACTGCAAAATGACTGATTCTAACCTGTTCTATTATTCACTGACTTTTATAGGCATGTGACTTATCAAACATTTTTTTTGAATGTTTTGGCTGACAATGTGCTATGAGAAGTAGTTTGTATTCAGATGTTGCGGTATCCCACTGGATGCCTTAAGGTAAGCCTCCTACTGTAATCTCAGAGATCATATCCTTTTATATTATTTAAATATAAACAATATTGCTTTTTCAAAGCATCTAACATTTTCATCTAAGCTGAATTTCCCCCTGAGACCCCCATCACCCGTGCCTTTATCAATACCATGGAGCAGCAGAACCGCTTCTGGCCCTATCCTGCTCTCAAAGAGAAGCCTGAAGCACATGTCTAGACAATCGCTTATCTCTACTAGCTGTGATGGCAACAATCAATAGCTCAGCTCCTCTCCACAGAACTAGTAAGCAATTAAAGCACAAAAATAGTAACTAGATAAAGCCACAAAAAATACTTTCATACCACAAGGCCATTGGGGAACTGTCTAATAGAATCTTCTATATGAAAATTAGGTCACTGTGTCCTATGAAGAAGGAATTTACTCCATGCTGCGTATAAAAGCATAACTCTGAAGTTGGTAATTAGCACAAAGGCCTAATTTCAGATAAAAGAGCATTACAGAGCCACTTCCGCCTGCAAGCAATGCTTTGAAAGCTTTGTTAAAAAAACAGTTACAAAGATTTGGCCAGGGGGATTGTGGCTGTTACAGTATTTGCATTGCCAGGCTGGCACCGGAATCCTGAAACTGACATGAAGCAAGTGATTCAATAAAAGATCGAGTTTTTCATGTATTTACTAGTGTCTCTCTCTATCAATAGCTGAATGTTAGGGCTCAACCATGTAGGGGGCAAGTGGGGCAAAGCTCCTACTGACATCACTATGAAGTTACAGTTGTCAAGGCTTCTTCAGCCTCCGATTAAACCTTTTTTGTGTGCATGCGTGTGTGTGTAAGGAAGATAAGAGGTATTACAGAAGGACTGCCAAATAATCAATGCATTTAGAACCTATATACCCATATATTTGTGCTGTGATAAAATACTACCATAAATGCAAATATTCTAGGGTAGCCAGGAATGCAATACAGAATCAAGTAAAATCAGTAGTTTAAGTTCAGAGGTATGAAGATCCCAATGCAAGCCCCAAATGTCTAAGCAAGAGATGATGTAGTGCAAATATTCAGACTCAAGCCCAGCCCAATGCCAAGAGTAGAGGAGCTGGTTGGGAAATTTTCAGCAAAATGGCTTTTCATCAAAACTGACTTTTTGCAGGAAAGGACGAGTTTCAATGAAACCTTCATCAGGAAGGTTTCTCATGTCCAGGCCAGAGTTTTTGATCAGAGAAAGACAGCCTGACTCACCACAGAATATCCAATATCCCAGTACTTAGGGCACTCAGCTGGGAGATCCAGGTTCAAATCCCTCCTACAAGATAGCTTGAGTGAGACTGACTCTATAGGCTGGTGGTCATAGCACTCAGCTAGGATGTGTAAACCCAAGTTCAAGTCCTTGCTCCAAATCTCCCACAACTCAGGTGAATCCTCTAACCACCAGGCTAGTCTCTTTCTCTCCCATACATACTTTTTGCAAAAAATAACAAAAGGTCTTGATTTTGCTCCAATGAGATCAGGAAAATGTGATGTAGTCTCAAAAATTTTCACAGGACAGGAAAACCATTTCCCTTCCAGCTGTAGTCAAGATCCCTCCTCCTATTTTGAAAATATTATCAACAGAAACCAAAAGGACAAAGAACAGGAATTGTAACCTAAGGACCCATAATCAGAGCCAAGACCACCGCCCACCCATTACCTTACTCTGCTTACTTAATAGCTGTCTCCAGGAAATATTCTTGCTTGCAAGTTCTACTCAGCTCACATGCTAATTGAGCTGGGAACAGCAGTTAGGCCTTTTCATCTGCTAAAGGAGAACAGAGGAAATCTCAGGGACAGGGGCCATACTATAAGAAAAAATTATAGAAACATACAGGTCTTAAAATATTGGCCAGCACCTACTAGCTAGAGGTAGACAAGAAAAACAAGGGTGGGCTGGGAGCTTCATCAGCAAAGTACAGGGCCAATGTCCTTGTGAGAAGCCTGTTCTATTTCCACACACTGCTGAGATGAGGGAAGGTGATAAGATTTCTACCAGGTCCCTGGATTCTTTTTGGGAGCACTATATTTCTTATCAACCTCCCGCAGCGTCCTGTCCTGGAGGAACTGTCCGTGGAGCCTTCTTTAGATGAGGTTACTAAGGCCATTAAGCAGCTGTCTGCAGGCAAGTCTCCAGAACCTGGCAGCATTCCACCTGAAGTGTACACATGTGGAGATGCCCATCTAGTCAGGAAACTCACCAGACTTTTCAAGACTACATGGGAACAGGAGTATAAGAATGCTTTAATAGTCCATCTGTCCAAAGGCGAAGCATATCCAGCTGTGACAACCATTGCGGAATCTCACTGCTGTGTTTAGCAGGGAAGATCCTTGCACAGGTTCTCCTCATCGGGCTTGTCTCCCACCAAGTGGACTCGGGATATCCAGGTCCCAGCGAGACTTTCATGCTGGGCGTGGCACCATAGACATGATTTTTGCAGCCCAACAAACTCAAAAGAAGGCTTGTGAACAGAACAGGGACCTGCACATGCCGTTTGTTGACCTGACCCAGGTCTTTGACACAGTGAATTGTGAGGGCCTATGGAAACTGCTTCATAAATTTGGTTGCTGAGAGATGATTGCTATCATCCGCTTGTTTCACAATGTCATGATGGCCAGGGTGATAGTGTGCGGTGACTCAACAGAAGCCTTCCCTGTCACCAATGGCACCAAACAAGGATGCAAGATGGCTCCAGTGCTCTTTGCCATTGTCTTTCAGCCAGGCTCTTGTTTGCATTCCAGGGCTTTGAGAGAGGTGTACACATGCAGTTTAGATCAGATGGGGGTCTATTCAATCTACTGCGACTACTGGGCCCGCACCAAAGTCACTGAACATTTATTAAGAGAGCTCCTATTTGGTGACCACTCTGCCCTCATTGCACATGTGCTCAAGGACGTTCGGCTTATCGTGAACCACTTTGCCTAGGCCTCAAAATGCTTCAGCTTTGCAGTCAGCTCACGTACTAGCCAGCCCCAGACCATCAGTATCATGAGCACCACGAGGCCATCCTCACAGTTGACAATTCACCTCTCAACTCAGTCAGGAAATTCTGCTACCTGGGTAGCATACTTTCCAGCAGTGCCATGTTGGAGTATGAGATCATACAGCACATGGCAGTGGTCAGCTTGGCATTTGGCAAGCTCACCCACAGGCTCTGGAGGGAGCGTGGAGTCTGCTTCCGAACCAAGATAAAAATCGACCGCACTGTTGTACTCACCTCACTCCTCTGCAGATGTGAGACCTGGATGCTCTACTGATGGCACATCAAACAGCTGGAGAGCTTCCACCTTCGTGTCATCAACATCAAGTGGCAGGACAACACTGAGAGGTGCCAAATCCCTGGCATCGACAGTATGATTATCAGAGCTCAACTTTGCTGGGTCGGACACGTGGTTCGCATGGAGGTTTCCTGTATCCCGAAAGCTGTGCTCTACAGCCAACTGAGCACAGGAACACACTCTAAGGGTCAACCCAGCCTCAAATACAGACACCTTGAAGGCCAACCTCAAAGCATGCAAGACAGACATTAAAACCTAGGAACTCAGTGCACTAAACAGACCCAGATGGAGTGGTCTGTGCCATGAGGGCGTATCCCCTTTTGAGGAGTGGCATGTGAGGTCTCTGCAGGAGAAGAAAGCACATCATAAGACCAATGCCTCAAACTCTCTCTTCAACAACTATTACACTTGCAAAACATGGCTCCTGGAGGAGGGGGGTGGAACGTAGACGGGGTTAGGGGGCCAAGGCTGGGGCCACGGTTGGGGGGTGGATCTGGAACATAGCCTCAGCCAGAGGGCAAGGCTGGAGGCAGGACTGGGGCCAGAAGTGGAGCCTGGGCTGGGGACTAAGGCTAGGGTGGGGCCGGAGCAGAGTTGGGGATGGAGTGGGGCTGGGTGGTGCTCCTTCCCCACGCCCCATGGGGGCTGGCCCAGGCCCCACCACACACACCCCCAAACGTTCCTCTATGTGCCCCTATAGGGGCATGCCCCACAGTTTGAGCCGCCACTTATTGTTTTTTTCCCCCCCTCCCAAGTCTGCTTATATTCTCCAGAAGCAGGGTCCCTCACTTACCAGAGCAAGCTTTCAGTTCACCCTGAGTGACTGAATTTTTCAAGGCCTGAACACACTACCAGTCTTTCCAGACAGAGAAAAAGGGTTGTTAATACACAGGTAATCATGACACTAAAGGATTCTTTTGACAACATTCTGGCAACCATAAGAGTGAAGCTGGAGTCAGTTGTGAGGTCATTGGACCCTGAGAAATATTTGTATGCTTTATAGCAGGGGTAGGCAACCTATGGCACACGTGCCGAAGGCAGCACGTGAGCTGATTTTCAGTGGCACTCACACTGCCTGGGTCCTGGCCACCGGTCTGGGGTGTGTGGGTGTCTGCATTTTAATTTAATTTTAAATGAAGCTTATTAAACATTTTAAAAACCTTATTTACTTTACATACAACAATAGTTTAGTTATATATTATAGACTTATAGAACGAGACCTTCTAAAAATGTTAAAATGTATTACCGGCACGCGAAACCTTAAATTAGAGTGAATAAATGAAGACTCGGCACACCACTTCTGAAAAGTTGCCGACCCCTGCTTGATAGTGTGCATACATTGTATTTTATGTATTTTAGAAACAAGATTTTAACAAGCGGAATGTTATCAAAACCACACTGTTCCTCAGTGCAGAGACTTCCTGCAGGTTTATTTAACTGAAAATTACATTTACTACCCAAACACAGGGAAAAATGGATTTTTGTTGAAGTTTCATTTAAATATAATTATGTCTGAGGTAGAAGACTACAGCAGTAGTAATTCATTTAGTCCACTGCAAACTAGATTTAGACAAGTGCAACTGGCAGATGTTAAGAATGAACTCAGGCTAGATTTTAGTGTAATCTAGAGACAAAAGACTGAGGGTCCCATTTTCACCCCCTTCACTATTCATTCCTGAGGATTTTTTATTTTAGGACTTTGCTGTTAGCAGCGGTTATAGAAGTAGCCCAAAGTGCCTGCAGACACTGGTGCGTCCTGAGAGTTGTTTCTCTTTCAGAGGCCATGTTTACTTGTTTTGTGAAAATATCTGACAGTAGTCTGACAGCCTTACCGGATAATTTCAAGTCCACCTGCTTCTCAGTTTCTTACAACACAACTCTCTCTACTAAACAAGAAACTGCTTCCCCATTTGCCTTGCAAACTACCTTCTATTTTGCAACAAAAGTGAAATATACATCATTTGAGAATATGCTTGCAAATTAGTTTATTTCATGGAAACAAAGGATTGTTTTTCACTGAATATTTTGCAAATTGAATCCAGCATATTTGCCTACATCAGATGTTGATGAAAAAGACTAGATGCTGTCAGACTGCAATACCTTTTAATTAGTTAAACAGCACCATCTTGTGGCAGGCTCTAGAAACTAAATTCTGTTTGTATTTTCAAATTACTGCATACATGTGTTGAATTTTTGTAACTGCATTTATCACTGTAGGAATAGGCAGATTAAAAGAAACGTTCTCAACAGTTTCCGCTGTCATATTCACGCAGGAGCAGTGCTTTGAAATTGAAAGCACTTTAGTGTTTATACATAGTTAAGAGTTTATATCCTGTCATTTAGCTTTAAACAGCAGAGTAGAAATTTAACAAGATACAAAACGTTATTTCCATTCCCTCCAAATGTTCAGTAGTGCAGCCAACACACCAGCATGACAGAATTTGCGTTTTACAGAAAGGCAGGGTATTGCTACAAAAACAGCCACAGCTACTGAAAGCGTCAAAAGTGGTAAAACATTATTTTTTCTAATAGTGACGAACGCGGCTTGAAGTGCAAATGCTAGTAGTACTTAGCACTGCACAAAGGCCGGTACAACCACTGTACAAAAATGGATAAGGTTTGAGCCTGGGCTTCAGTTTATTTTCTATTAGCTATGAATGAAAATGAAGGCTGGATTCTTCATTCCCCTGCTGTCAACTCACTGAAGACACCGTCAACAGCAAAGGTATTACGAGTCTAAGGGTATGTTCACATGGCCAAAAGAGACCTATGGAGGAGAGCCTCAGAGCCCAGGCAACTGACTCAGGCTCCTGGGAATTGCAGTATAGGGGTAAAAATAGCAGCATAGTTGTTCGGGCTCAGGCTGGAGCCCGGGCTCTGAAATCCGGCCAGTGTGGAGGGTCTCAGAGCCTGGGCTCCAGCATGAGCCCAAACATTTACTATTTATAACCCCACAGCACAATCCCAAATCAGTTCACCGGGGCTCAGACTCGCTGCTGCAGTTTTGGGGGGGTCTTTTTGGTTTTGCAAGTTGAGGTGTACACTAAGTACCTTATCTAAGGTACTTTATGGCCCCCATTACCATAGTACCTCACAATCTTTAATGTATCTATCCTCAACATTCCTGGAAGGTAGGAAAGTGCTGTATCACCATTTTACAGCTATGGAACTGAGACTCAGAGACCCAGGGCTGGTCTACACTTAAAAATTAGTTCAACCTAGCTAGGTCACTCAGGGCTGTGAAAAATTTCACATCCTGTGCAACATAGTTAGGTTGACCTAACCCCTAATGTAGAGGCAGCTAGTTGACAGAAGAATTATTCTGTCCACCTAGCTACTGCCTCTCCGAGAGGTGGATGAATCTACATAGATGGAAAAACCCCTTCCATGGACATAGGAAGCATCTATGCCACTACACTACCATCGCTGTGATGCCACAGTGGGCCTTAGTGAAGGTCACCCATGAAGTCTGATGGAACAAGAAATTGAATCTGGGTCTCAAGTTCCAGGCTAGCACTCTACCCACTGGACCACCCTTTCTCCCACTGTCACGGCAGCTTTGCCACAGTAGAGTTAACAGCAGGTATTTCCACATTAGAATCAGTCTTTGGAAAACATTGATGGCTGTTTCTATTAAAATACCAGTGAAGAGCTAATGGGAAAAAATTAAAGCAACGTTGTGAAAAGTGAAGAATTGTGCAAAACGTAGCCCTATGTTCCAGTATAACCACTGAACAAATCCTAGGGGCTGTGATTTGGGTATATGCTAATTGTTACACATGTCCTAGATGGTTACAGAATAGCTAATAACCTAGATTCATAGATTCATAGACTTAAGGTCAGAAGGGACCATTATGGTCATCTAGTCTGACCTCCTGCACAACGCAGGCCACAGAATCTCACCCACCCACTCCTGTAACAAATCCCTAACCTATGTCTGAGTTATTGAAGTCCTCAAATCGTGGTTTAAAGACCTCAAGGTGCAGAGAATCCTCCAGCAAGTGACCCGTGCCCCATGTTGCAGAGGAAGGCAAAAAACCTCCAGGGCCTCTGCCAATCTTCCCTGGAGGAAAATTCCTTCCCAACCCCAAATATGGCAATCAGTTAAACCCTGAGCATGTGGGCAAGACTCACTAGCCAGCACCCAGAAAAGAACTCTCTGTAGTAACTCAGATCCCACCCCATCTAACATCCCATCACAGACCATTGCGCATATTTACCTGCTAATAATCAAAGATGAATTAATTGCCAAAATTAGGCTATCCCATCATACCATCCCCTCCATAAACTTATCAAGCTTAGTCTTGAAGCCAGATGTCTTTTGCCCCCACTACTCCCCTTGGAAGGCTGTTCCAGAACTTCACTCCTGTAATGGTTAGAAACCTTCGTCTAATTTCAAGTCTAAACTTCCTAGTGTCCAGTTTATATCCATTTGTTCTTGTGTCCACATTGATACTAAGCTTAAATTCCTCTCCCTCCCTGATATTTATCCCTCTGATATATTTATAAAGAGCAATCATATCTCCCCTCAGCCTTCTTTTGGTTAGGCTAAACAAGCCAAGCTCTTTCAGTCTCCTTTCATAAGACAGGTTTTCCATTCCTCGGATCATCCTAGTAGCCCTTCTCTGTACCTGTTCCAGTTTGAATTCATCCTTCTTAAACATGGGAGACCAGAACTGCACACAGTATTCCAGATGAGGTCTCACCAGTGCCTTGCATAACAGTACTAACACCTCCTTATCTTTACTGGAAATACCTCGCCTGATGCATCCTAAAACCACATTAGCTTTTTTAACGGCCAGATCACATTGGCGGCTCATAGTCATCCTGTGATCAACCAATACTCCAAGGGCCTTCTCCTCCTCTGTTACTTCCAACTGATGTGTCCCCAATTTATAACCAAAATTCTTGTTATTAAATCCCTAAATGCATGACCTTGCACTTTTCACTATTAAATTTCATCCTATTACTAT
The DNA here is from genome assembly GCF_002925995.2 of Terrapene triunguis. NCBI lineage: Eukaryota > Metazoa > Chordata > Testudines > Emydidae > Terrapene > Terrapene triunguis. The sequence continues at coordinate 858,147 of NW_020664435.1, read as the reverse complement.
TACTCCAGTTTACAAGGTCATCCATATCTTCCTGTACGATATCCCGGTCCTTCTCTGTGTTAGCAATACCTCCCAGCTTTGTGTCATCCGCAAACTTTATTAGCACATTCCCACTTTTTATGCCAAAGTCAGCAATAAAAAGATTGGTCCCAAAACTGATCCCTGAGGAACTCCACTAGTAACCTCCTTCCAGCCTGACAGTTCACCTTTCAGTATGAACCTGGGAGATAGTTCTTTCAATTGTGCCTCTGCAGCTGTCAATCTTTCCCATTGATGACCTAGAAAGCTCTGATAAACTGCTACTGTTGCAGTAGACCAAATAGATGCCTTCAGTATGCATTTCAATTACCATTAAAATGGACAAAACACAAAAATAATTTACCTGATTTTTTTTTTTTTTTTTAATAACTACAACAGGGAAAAGTCAATTCTTCAATACATAGGCAATTTCATTCCTCCCCACAGTCCTTAGTTTCTCTTGTTTGTACATGCCTTTTCTACATCGATCTGAGAGAAAAAATTAAGATTAAGAATATGGTCCTGTAAAACAAATAGCCTAGTGGACAATTGTAGTAACAGAAAATAAAATCTAGTTGCTTAAAGTTAAATGTAAGTTAGTGTCTCTTTAAATAGTTTCCAGAAGTTGTTTACCTAATAACATGATTTTATTCAGTATAAAATTCTGCCCGCACAGGACAAGTGTTTATCTGGTCACTAGACATTCCTAGAATTCTGAAGTATTTGAGGCCAGAGCTACACCTTTTAGGAGAGTAGTGGAAGTAAATTTTGAAGTATGACGTATTTTAGAATAGAATTTAACCATGAATATTTCTTATTTGTCTGAGCCTTTAAAAAGAATGCAAAAACATTAGCACTTGCACAGGTTTTACATTCTGCAGGGCAGGGGTTGTCTCTTGCTTCATACAGAGACAACTATTCGCACTTTACCCGACACCCTGGATTTGTACAAAAAGATAGTTCTCTACTCCAATAATCCTGTGTTTCAAGTATGATTTTTTGTAAAGTAGCTTCATCAATGCTACATTTTTTCCATAGCAAATTGCTATAAAATATATTTGAGGATTTTAACAGCTATTTACTATTAACTTGGGTATGCAACATAATAGGTACTGTAATCCAGAAGCACATGAAAAGTGAGCAGCAGTAACTAACTCATTTCTCATTGCTGGTTTAGGGCCTGCTCTCGTGATGTGTTGAGCACTGCCAACTCATAGCAATGTAAATTACTCAGGCAGTTACTTATTGTTGTGTAAGACCCTAAGTGATATATATACACACATTACCTTAATATTTGTAAATATTACAACACAAAGACAGACACTAATTGTATATTAAACTGGAACTTTATTTGATTACTGACAGTTTATGCTTTTTTTGAAGATTGCTTCTGGAGCTTCTTTACTTCATGCTTGATGATCCTGTTCCTCTGTAAATTAAAGAAATAATTTTGTAACATTAAGTCTAATAAGAGCAGCAAATGAACACAATCTATATACATCTGTGCTACTCATGACTTTCTGGGTTTTCAAATTCTCCCCTTTTTAGCATAATCACTCTTTGGTCGGCAGATGTAGGTTTTACTGAAATCGCAGAAAGATATCACATCACTATATATAGTGGTGTGACATATTTCTGACACTTCGATGGCCCAAGTGGCAAAGGACTGCTGTCAGACTGGTAGCCTACTTGTAGTGCCCTGCTACAAGTCTGCGTGAGACTCCTACTCAGTTTATTTTTTCACAGTTTGGCAGCATTGCTATTAAAGCAATGTGTGGCTCTGAGAAAAAGAGGGAAAGTAGTGTTTCATATTGTCAACAGCAATCCCTCACAAAGGATCAATGAACTTTGGAGACAGCTTCAGTTCTCAACTGTAGAGATGTCTGGTACATAGCCTTGAAGACTAGCATGGAGTTAAAGGAGAGAAATATAGACTGAACTTGAATTAAGTGTTTAAAAAGAAAAACAGCGATGAACAAGCATCAGCTAACTCAAAGGGCAAATTTATATTGCTTCTCTAGTTTTCTGCAAGTCTGAGTCCAAAATGAACAGAAAAATTAGTATAAGGAATTATGTATTTGAATCTGATTCAGAATAAAGAGCTAGATTTGCTTTTAAAACACCACAAATCAACTATCCAAAGACAGCTATACATTTAACCACTTACCATTTTCTTTGCCTTCATGACCTTGTAGCGATCAAAATCTGTCATCTTGGCTTTCTGTTGAAGAAAATTTGCACTTCAGTTAAAAGTTAACTAAAATCTTCCGTGTTTAATTCCTTAAACAGTTAAATGTAACATTGCAAAAAATAAATATATTTTGTGCTTTTCAGCCAGACAACGCAAAAGAACTTTGCAAACCACCACTAAAATGAATTTACAAATCAGCGTACATGCCATTTATCTCCATAGCTGGGACTGTCTGATGATGCAGAGAACAGACAAAAAACATTTTGTAGAGATGGCAAAGCAGAAAAATAGATGATTAAATTTAGTGGTAAAACCATTTGATTTTCAATAACACAATTTACATTACAACTTGACAACCCATGTTTTCACTGCCTTTAGTCTTACTCTGCAACATTAATCTCAATTTTTCTACTAGATTATATCTGATAACTTTAGTAACATGCTAAGTGCAGAGTATTTTATATCACACTGAAGATCAAACATACCTTTTCTCTGGCTTCAATCTTCTTTGCCCACCTTGTACCTGTCCATTTTTCATTAATATTTTCTTTCTCCCAGGCAACTCGCACATGCTTCTGACGAGCACTGAATTTAAACAAACAATGTCATATATCAACATTATTTGCATTATCATCATAAACAAATCAACTCCTTCAGTGCTGCTCCAGCTTTCAATTTTAAGTAAGTGAAGTCAAATACCAAGTAGACAGGTTACATCGTTAGTACATCTCAAAGGTGTTAAACACAGAGCAAATTTAATCAAAGTCCTGTAAAAGTATACTAAAACTTCCTTCTTGTGTTGGCAGTTAGGATTGAAGGGAGGGGCAATCTAGAAAGATACACTGGGATACTATTCTCTTGGCATTCACCTAAAATGGTTAGTAAAAAACAGAAGTTATGAGTTCAAAGTTATGGAAGCTTTTATCAGCATAGTAGGTCTCATAGTAGTACCCAATAGTGATTGTGGCTTAGTGATTTTATAGATCACAGAAGCTGGAGAGAAAAGACTTGGAACTCAATCCAACTACAAATAGGGTATATAGTTCTTCAAATAAAGAACATATTGAATACTTCACTTTGAATATGTAGCCATAGTCTATTGTTTAGGAGACAACGCATGAAGTTATGCATTACTGTAATTCATTTATAACTTTTCCTTGTAAGTAATACGGGCTAGTATCTGCCTCAGTCAAATCTGCTACTTGTCAATCACACTGTCAATACTCATAACAATGAATCCAATACATTTAACCATGATCATATGATCTGCTAGGTCTTAACAGCACACACATCATTAAATCACTTAGTACATTATGAAAGATGATTAGACTTTGGGGATAACTTAAGAAAACACCTATACACCCATATGATCTTTTCTAAAATTTAGAAACAAAATCACAAACAGACCGTGTAAATTAGCTTCACATTAAGTCAAGTTTAAACAGCCAAAAGGAAAGACAACTCACCTGTGTGGGAATTTGAGTACAAAATCGGTTAGCTGCATGCACTTGAAGGGCATAGCCTGCCTTCTTACACCACTGCAGGGACCGTCAACTAGCGCCTAGAACAAGAGTGATTGAATGGATTCACTAACATTTTTCCAATATACTATGACAGACTACAGAAAGTTACTTTCAGATGAAGAAAGTGTTACAAACTGGAGGAGAGCACTATGCATTTGGAACACTGGAGAACATAACAAGAGTGGAGTACACTACCCAAACTCTATGGCAAGCTCAACTAGCATTTATTTAAAGCATTGTTTCCCCAACACAGAAGGCCAAGGGAGACGCATGTTCTCGCACAGGTGCAACTAAAGATGCAGAAAACTTCTGTGCAACTTCCCCCTCCCTAATGCAAGTAGGAACAGTTCATATATATAGGACTACAGGCTCAGTCAGGTGAGCAGGGAGACTCAGGAAGCAAAACGTTAACGAAAATGAGTACAAATAAGAGACAGGAAAAATTAAAAAAAAAAAGAACAGAAACTGATGAGATGAGTTTGGAGGTAGTGTCCCTCTGTCAATCACAAGAATCCAATACAGGTATTCAGCTCCTTTTAGAAAGATATGAACGCAAGAATGGCCATGCAGGCCCAGACCAATGGTCCATCTAGCCCAGTATCCTGTCTTCCGACAGTGGCCAATGCCAGGTACTTCAGAGGGAATGAACAGAACAGGGCAATTTATCGAGCGATCCATCCCGTCCGTCAGAAGCTGACAGAAACTAGGGACACCCAGAGCATGGGGTTGCATCCCTGACCCTCTTGGCAAATAGCCATTGATATTTTCCATGGAAAATATCTAGAGTTCTTTTTTTAACCCAGTTATACTTTTGACCTTCACAACATCTCCGGGCAACGAGTTCCACAGGTTGACTATACATTGTGTTAAGAAGTATGTTCTTATGATCCATTCCCTAATCATTTTTCTTGCCTTTCGATTACTTTTTCCAATTCTAATATATCTTTTTTGAGATGGGGCAACCAGAACTGCATTGTATTCAAGGTGTGGGTGTATCATGGATTTATATAGCGACATGATATTTACTGTCTTATTATCCATCCCTTTCCTTGCGGTTCCTAACATTGTTAGCTTTTTTGACTGCCACTGCATACTGAGTGGATGTTTTCAAAGAACTATCCACAATGATTCCAAGCTCTCTTTCCTGAGTGGTAACAGCTAATTTAGACCCCATCATTTTGTATGTATAGTTAGGACTATGTTTATTGTATTTATCATTCAATTTCATCTGTCATTTTGTAGCCCAGTTTTGAGACCCCTGTGTAACTCCTCGCAGTCTGCTTTGCACTTAACTATCCCACTACAGATCCCTGGGAGACACCACTATTTACCTCTCTCCATGCTGAAAACTATCCATTTATTCCTATCCTTTGTTTCCTGTTTTTTAACCAGTTACTGATCCACTAGAGCAGGGGTCGGCAACCTTTCAGAAATGGTGTGCCGAGTCTTCATTTATTCACTCTAATTTAAGATTTTGCGTGCCAGTAATACATTTTAACGTTTTTAGGAGGTCTCTTTCTATAAGTCTTTAATAGATAACTAAACTATTGTTGTATGTAAAGTAAATAAGGTTTTTAAAATGTTTCAGAAGCTTAATTTTAATTTAAATTAAAATGCAGAGCCCCCCCAGACCGGTGGCCAGGACCCGGGCGGTGTGAGTGCCACTGAAAATCAGCTTGTGTGCCGCCTTTGGCACACATGCCATAGGTTGCCTACCCCTGCATTAGAGGACCTTCCTTCTTATCCTTACTATTGATTCTGAGAGGGGAAACAAGAGTTTCCGTACAAAGATTAATTGTAAAGCATGCAGTACACATGGGTATTTGCATTCCATTTTCCTTAACATTGTAAGCCCCTTGGAAAAATTGATATATGGAAAACTGAAATATTTTAATATTGTACAAAAAAATACCTTTAAAATAGAGGATGAAAGAATTGGGGAGAGGAAAAGACTACAGGTCTCTGAGCTTACCCTGTTCTGGTCAATAACATCCACAATTGCCACCAGCTTGCCAGCATGTGGCCCAAAGGAGATATAGGCAACTCGGCCAATCTCAACGTAACGTTTGAACACCTGGAAGAAATGTTTTACTGAAATTAAGAGTCTGAATAAAAGTAGTATGACCAAAACCAGGAATCGCTATCTACAAAACCTTCAATTGCAGGGGCCGTTTTGCTCCATGGCCTGGGATAGGAGATCTAGCACTTTCAGACCAGTTTCAGTTTAGATTTCAGAAAATGCAGCTATTCCTTCTCGTCTTGTGTTTCTATTTTGTACATCCCATTTGAAAATCCTTCTTGTCAGAGGTAGGCTCAGGTAAGAGAGAGGGGCCCCTACAGGAGAAGGGAAACCAGGGGACAGCCAAACGTCGCCCACAATTTCACTTGCATTTCGGTCAGGAGTCAGTGGTACTCCAAGCAAACTGCACCCCCCATTCCCCTGCCCTGCTAGGAAGGGAATCTATATTATCCCTAGGGATGGGAGGCAAGCACTGGTCTGCGCGGGGGTGGGACCAGCTCGGCAGCAGCCCCCACACGAAGGGTCGGAGGTGGAATATGCCACTCAGAGCTCACGGCTGGATGTGCGGGGGGGGGAGGTATCTGGCTATAAGCTCAGTGCTGACGGTGCCGGTACGAGGTGGCGCGGGAGACGCACGCTCGCTCCCCGCGTTACGGGCTGGGGGGGGACGGACCCATTTCAGCTGAGGGGGGGGGGGGAGGTTTGTGCAAAATCTGGCAACGGCAGCCCGGCCCTGCGGTTCACCCGACCACCGGCCCCGCCAGCCAAGCGATGGGCCCCGCCAACGGGCCGGAGCTTTGGGCTCCCCTCGGTGGGGGGGAGGGGGGCAGCAGGCACCAGTGGAGACGTGGCCGAGCCCCGCGCCGCAGAACACGTTCCCGGAGCGGGGTGGCCCCCGCCCGGCCCTGCCACGGGGTCCCCGCGCCCCGGCCCCGCTCCGGTCATTGGGAGGCGGCGGCTCAGCGCCCTGCCGGGGCCCGCTCCCGCCGCGCCGGGCTGGCGGGGGGGGATTCCCGGGCTGGTAGCGGAGGCCGCGGCCGCACGCACTCACCATGATGGCCGCCCGCGAGCAGAAAGGAGCGAGCGGCTTCCGCTGCGCCCGGACGCCGCTTCCGATCCCCTACTGCGCATGCGCCCGCGCTGGAGACGGTGGGTGCAAGCTCGCGCTCCAGATGCGCATGCTCCTGCGAGGGCGGGGGACGAAAGGGGGGGGGAGAAGTGCCTTACTAAGTGCGCATGCGCAACAGGCGGTTCCGGTGGGTGTCGCAGGGAATCGTTTCCGCCCCTCCTCCAATAGGCATGCGTACCAAACGATCGCGGTGGGTGGGTCAAGATTTTTACCTCATCCTTTGTACGCATGCGTGACAAGCATGCCGGGCAGGGAAGGGGAGAGACTGTGGCCTCACCAAGGCGCATGCGTAGTCTCGGGAGTGTCTCCCTCGCTCCCCTACTGTAATGCGCATGCGTGAGAGGCCGTCGGCCTGGAAGCTGTGTGCGCGCGCCCTGCCGCCGAGCTGAACAGAGGGCGCGCGGGTCTGGCCGGGTCTTCGCTGGAGTTCGCAGAGCGGGATGCGCACAGAGCTGGTGCAGCGCATGCCCTGTAGTGATGCTGTACGGTACAGCCTGTACCAGCCCATGCATTTGCTGCACATGGGTAATGCGCGTTTTAAATGCCGTTGGCTTTTGTGGGGGTTTTCCCTTTGCAATGCGAGGGGATAATTGATCTTATTAGTCCTCCGCTAAACAAGTGTCTTTGCTTTCATTCACCAGTTATCTCAGCATGGAGTCAGCCCTGCCGAGAAACTGTCTGGTGCTTAGAAGAGAAAAGATTCCAAGCCAGATCCAGAGTAGAAACAGAAGTTACCCAAAATCACAACCTCCTTTCTAATCCAGTAAGTTTGTACACTTGCTGAGCTCTGTGAACGATGACCAAGGTACTCCCAACACTGTAGCTCACAATGCATCATTAGTGATGTTTGCCTTCCTTTCTGTAATTCCAGGAGGGTCTCTGGACCAAGGTACTATTTGTGAAGTTAGGTGTGGAAGGAAGGCTGAGGAAAGCCACAATGGAGAAGTACTGAATCTTTCTATTGTAAAACAAAGTTTTTATAGAGCAGCCATACCTCAAGCCAAAGACTGAAAAAGGTGAGGACATTCTACAGGGCTTCCAGAGGGATAATGTAGGGTTACCATACGTCCGGATTTTCCCGGACATGTCCGGCTTTTGGGGGCTCAAATCCCCGTCCGGGGGGAAATCCCCAAAAGCCGGGCATGTCCGGGAAAATCGGGAGG
>NW_020664435.1:777019-825103 GCF_002925995.2 Terrapene triunguis | reverse complement strand
TCCTCATCTATTATTGGGAGTGGACTACATCCACCCTGATTGAATTGGCCCTGTCAACACTGGTTCGCCACTTGCGAAGTAACTCCCTGCTCTCCATGTGTCAGTATAATGCCTGCATCTGTAACTTTCACTCTATGCATCCGAAGAAGTGAGGTTTTTACCCACGAAAGCTTATGCCCAAATAAATCTGTTAGTCTTTAAGGTGCCACCAGACTCCTTGTTGTTTTTGTAGATACAGACTAACACGGCTACCCCCTGATACTTGGATCAGTACTTTCTGTGCTGCTGGCCTGGGGAGAACAATCATAAGTGAAATTCAACCTTGTGCTGAGGACCAATACAAGGCTTATGCAACAGAGACGTTCTGGTTAAAGACCTCAAAATAACCCTCGTGCTGGCCTTTTGCATAGGAGTTAATTTACCTACTGCAAACACTTCGAGATCTTCTGGTAGCTGGCCCCTACATGGTAAAGCAAGGAAGGCAGTGTAATTATTTCCTTCTGTATACTGATGGATTTGCTCAAATGATGGCACTCTGCTATTTAGAAAAATCTTGCTCAGAATTTCTTGATGTCTTGTTCTCAAGTGCAGTGAGAGGATTACTCTTATTGTACAGTATCTGCACTCCTCTTCATTTTGTGTTACCTCATATTGTAATGGGCCAGTGCTAACCCATTTGAAAGCTCCCTGAAGAGTTTACAAATCTGATTGAAACAAGTTGCAGAAATAAGACTTGTAGTGGGAAGGAAGGGATCACAGCATAGCTGAGTCTAATTACTCAGAGGAAACACTGCTGTAACTGTCACCGAATCTAAATGGCGGTGGGTGCAGAAAGTTTGTTTACAGTCCTGTCCTCTACACTTCATTAAAAGTAATAAAACCTACGAGTCAATCACCCCAGCAACCCTAAGAAACAAGACAATGTAGAGGCCTGCTTTTCAGTGCCCTCATTTAGGCCCCAGTCCTGCCATTTGATTTTTATGGGCAGATCCTGGTACCTGTAGAGAGTCCAGTTGATTTCAGTGGGATTCCATCTGGGTAGATCATTACACATTGGGCCAAACTCTGCTCAGTTCCATCCTGTGAGCGGACATCTTTCTCAAACTGCTCTACAGACAGAGTACGTAAAGTCCAAACTCGCACCCACCACCCTGGAGTTTGGCTGTTAATGAAGAAGAGTAATAAGATAAAGATTATCTGAAATCATCTCCCCACTAGGCTTAGCTATTCATATGGTCCCTCCTTCAGGACTGCTCAGATCATGCCTTACATCTTCTCTCCCCAGATAGCCAGTCCCACCTCCCCTATATCCAGGTGGTAACAAGTTATCTCCCACACAGTGAGTCAACAGAACTCACTTGGTTGTGGCAAGGTGTTTCAGGCAAAGATTGCCATCTTATTACACACCACTGTGCAGCCCAAGTGACTTCAGTGGATTTGCACAGGCATAATAGAGAGCAGATTTTTTTCATCTCACTCTCTTTAATAGTCTAAAGAATCTAGGAGCACTGAATCATATTGTCACCACCAGAATCATTAGGAGTTGGCATTGGAGCTAAAGACACAGCTCTTACTTAGCTTTAAATATCTAAAAATCTTCTACAGACGCTGCCCACAATCAGTATGTATTTGCAAGGTAAAATGTCCTTCTGTCGCCATTTTCCAAATTCTTCTTCATGTTATAATAATAATAAAAAATTAATTAATACTCACTTCTTTTTGGAAATGTATCTGGGGCCAAGTCTCCGTGTTAAATTTATATCCATGTACAAGCAGGTAATAGAGGTAGTTTGCTGAAAAGCAGTAGGATCTAGCATATGCTTCTTCAAACTTAGGCAGCATAAATGGAAGCTGACAAATAAAAATAAATAGGATCAACACGTAAATTAAAATACCAAAAATTTTTTTTTAACTAAGGACTTGCATAAACTACAATTCCCAATCTGATTAGCACTTACCAGCTGTTTTCAGAAGCATCCTAAGAAAAATATTATTGTAAGCAAATAGACATGGTGATTTAATTGGAAGTGACTGTGCTGTTGACGTATTTTGTACTGTAAACAATAATTAAAAATAAAAATTGCATGAAAGATTGAAATTGTTAGTCTACATCAGGGGTAGGCAACCTATGGCACGCGTGCCGAAGGTGGCACGCGAGCTGATTTTCAGTAGCACTCATACTGCCCGGGTCCTGGCCACCGGTCCGGGGGGCTCTGCATTTTAATTTAATTTTAAATGAAGCTTCTTAAACATTTTAAAAATCGTATTTACTTTACATACAACAATAGTTTAGTTCTATATTATAGACTTATAGAAAGAGACCTTCTAAAAACGTTAAAATGTATTACTGGCACGTGAAACCTTAAATTAGAGTGAATAAATGAAGACTTGGCACACCTCTTCTGAAAGGTTGCCTACCCCGGTCTACATTTTCTATCTGATCTTGTAGCATATCTAAAATTGTGGTAATAAATTTCAGGGGCAAGGTCTTCAAGAAGATTGCACAGTCATCCTAAGTGTGACAACAAGTGATCAGATCATAAGGACATAAAATTATAGTTTGGAGCGCTAGCAGAGAACACAGGGGCAGTTTGTGGACTCAGCTACCTCAGTGTAAATCTGAAATAACGCCATTGAGGTCACTCAGGATTTACATGGATGTAGCTAAAATCAGAATATCGTCTGCAGGATATGCTAATGCAGTACAGAAGTACGGATTTGACAAGAGGTTCGGATAGGGTGATCAGACAGCAAATGTGAAAAATCGGGATGAGGGTGGTGGTGGTGGTGGGGGTAATAGGCGCCTATATAAGAAAAAGATCCAAAAATTGGGACTGTCCCTATAAAATCGGGACATCTGGTCACCCTAGGTTCAGAGAAAGTATGGCTGCTTGAGACAAAAAGTCCTGTAAGTCAAATACTGTGCATATCAGTGGGGTGTTTTTTGGTGATCATTTTGGAGTGGGATGCTCTCAAGGTATCCAGTGTGGTAACAGTTTGAGTACAAAGTTATGCATGAAGAGTTATGATCCCCCACTTCATTTATCAGTGACCAGGGTGCTGGTGAGGGCCAGAGGGGCTATGAGGACAGTGAAGTGACCTGAAGGGTACAAGCACTGCAACCCATTAAAAAAAAAAAAAAAAAAAACCACCACCACCACCACAAAAACCACTTTAAAACCAGAGGAAAAATACCAAGCAATACAGAGCACAGAGCACTGCAGTCTGAAATAGCAATATGACAGATGGCAGAGTGCCACTTTGGGGCCCAGCATAGCTTTACTGCAGGTTTCAAATTTAAGGACCACTCTAAATTATGCTCATTCTCCTGCTGACCTCGATGAAGAATAAATCTGCCTCCAGGCCCAATCTTGCTCCCATCTGAGTTAATGGAAATGTTGCCATTGACTTAATCTCGAGTAGGATGAAGTACAAAGTGTACAAAGTACACTTAGTACAAAGAGAAGTCTAGTTGTTTCTGGATTTATTGCATTGAATCCTTACATCAAGATAATGGCTCTTAGTAAGCAAACTCTCTCTCCTCTCCTCAAAAGAAACAAGCAAAAAAAAAAAAAACCCTGTAATACTGAGGCTCTCCCTGTCTCAAGGGCTCTTCTTGGATATTACAAACCATAAAGGACATAAGTAATTTCTAATGATTCCATTGCAATAGGTAGGTACACTAATAAGCGTCAGTTTTCCTTCCCTACAACTACCAGCAACAAAGAGCAGACACCTATGTGACATTTGGGGACCAACCCAGACCAGCAAGTGGTTCTGTCACTGCCTTCCCTGTAACGTTTGGTGCCCTCATGCAGCTTTGGTTCAGACCCCTGACACCAGTAGCCCACACGCACAAGGTCTTACCCTGGCTTTCAGCACCTGGTTACTCCTTGCAGGGTGACACCAGCAGCCCTTCCAGTCCCAGGTTTCCCCAAATTCATCCTCCCCAAGTTCTTAACTACCAGGCACTCAGACTTTTCCCCTTTGGTTCATCATCCCAAAAGTGTGAAACCAGCCCCCCAGACACCAGCTCACTATGACACACACTCTCACTCTCTCTCTCTTCCCCTCCCCCTTCCGCCCTCCCCCCCCGCACACATACACAGTTTGTATACCAGTTTGCATACAGTTTGCTTGTGGTAAAAATAAATGAAAGATTTGTTTAACAGAAAAGCCACAGATTCAAAGATGAAATAGCAAGGGAGAGCAAACATATAAGTTACATAGTAAAAAAACAAAGACAGAACCTCAGGCTTTATACTTTCACATTAGAGAAAATCACTTTTCTAATAAAAGTTATTTTGCCTGTGAACGGTTTTCCAGCATGTCCCCTAGCCAGAGGAAAGATCCAGCATTTCACGGACAGCACCCGCACCAAGTGACTGTCCCTCAGTTTCTGGACACCTTTCACTTCAACCCCCTTCCATTTTAGAAGACTTTCAGGTTTTTTCCTTCAGTCGCTATAGATATTCAAAAAGTGGGGGAAATCCCCAATTGTCTAAATGTCTTTCCATTAACTCTAATGGTCCACCATAGTTTTTTCCTGAGCTGGACCAATAGATGGGTTCTTAAAACTGGTCTCCTCTGGTTAGGGAGGTAGCCCCTTCTCACCTGATTGCTTCCCTGCCCTGTTCGGAGGTGAGGCTGGAGTTACACCACAGTTACAATGATAATCACACACACACACACACACACACACACACACCTCAGAATGACCATCGAGTTCAGAACACTACAAGCTTTCATAAAAGACCTTACTCAATATATTTGTGTAGTACAACAACACTGGCAACAATCAGTTGATTTAACTGCTTATTTTTTGTGGTTTAAATCTTCTGTTGTCCCCTGGGGTGTCTGGACCATGATTGTCACAACCGAATTAAAAAGCAAATACTGAAACACATTATATGTAGTACTTATTTCATAGAATATCAGGGTTGGAAGGGACCTCAGGAGATCATCTAGTTCAACCCCCTGCTCAAAGCAGGACCAATCCCCGTATAGAACTAATATTGTAGTTTTGTGCCAGGGAGAGGCTTCAATTAGGCTACATCTATACTTAGAGCTGGGGGTGTGATTCACTAAAAAGAGAGTAGCTGCAGCACTGGTAGCATGGGCAGTGGCAAGTGGCAGCATGGACTGGCCACCTGGAGTACATGGACTGGCTGCCCCGAGTATATATCCATGGGATCCAAGTGGGTTTGAACACAGGGCAGCTAGCCCTTGCCGCTGCTCACCGCGGCCCACGCTACTGCGGCTACACTACACTTTTAGCCTGCTAGCTCAATGAGAGCTAGTGTGAGTATGTCTACTCGAGCTGGGAATCACATGACCAGCTGCACGTGTAGATGTAGCATTAAAACTTTCACCTTGAAGTTGTAAATTGGTCATGTGTGATCACCGATTCCGTAACCACTGAGCTGACATTCAATATACAAGTTCAGCAAAAAAGGGTCTTCCTGAAAATGTCCTCATTTGTAGACTAATAACTGTAAAGATCTAGATTGTTCAGTACAAGAGTTTTTCCTGGAGAACTGGGCCTGATTCTTATTTACAGTAAGGCTCTTTTACACCACTTACCCACTTTAAGGCCTCTCTATGTTGCCAGAACAGTATAAAGGATCCTGAGTATAGATGAGAGTCAAGCCCTTTGTTTCTTTCTGGCAAAAATATGCTCCATTTGCTGTGATGTGACATGACAGGTGCACAAGACTCACAGAATGAAATAGAAAACATTTGCATTGTGCCTAGTTCCTTTTTTCACTACAAGTAGGAAACTCAACCCAGGATCATGGAAAAGTTTCATGAACCTGGGCCATGGTTTAAGTACCCTAGGATTATTTTATAGTTTGGAGTGAACTTGAAACTCATGGGAAAGGAAGGCAAGAATTCATATGAACCTTTTAAAAATGTATTCACATGAATCCCTGTGAACAGAGGTGGTTCAGTTTCCCATAGTTCTATGGGACATGCTCCTTGATCTTTTCCCTTTCCAAATGCAGAAAATTCATACTGACCTGACTCCAGTTCTGTGAGCAGAAAAACCACATACTTGAATTAAAATCAGCTAGGGGAAAGCGTCCAGTTAAATTCAAAGCATTGGCTGTATAGTAGAATCCTGAAAAGGCCTATAAATAAAACCAGATGAAAGGCACTTTATTCTCAAGATCCTATATAAATCAGAGGTAGGGAAGAAATGCTGCAAAACGGAACACTGTGCTTGCAGACTTACCACAAACTTCCCTTTAAGCTTTGGCTGATAGACTCCATTGAATGAACAGTCTTCCCCCTTGTCATTGCAAGCAGTGAAGTTAAACAATAAGGACACCTTCTCTTGGCACAGAGCTGGGTCTCCAGTTCCCCTGAAATTTATGAGTTGGCCTGGGTTGTAATTTGTTGGCCTTAGAGATACCGTACAAAGGCTTCCATACAAACTTTTCATTGTTAAAACAGTTTCATAGTTCTGGGGATAGCATGGATTATCAACCTTGGTCTTGTTTCTTGAATTCTGAGGGAAACAGTAATTTTTTTTGTCTTAACAGGAAAGCTTTTAATTTCAATTAATAGTATTTTAACCATATATGTTTATATTCTCCCCTTCTCCTCTCTGCCATAACAAGAATATCTCACAGAATGCACTTGTGAAATAAAGCAAAGATTCACATGTCTAGTTTAATTGCTTAGCAGACTATTTCTTGGCAGAGGGAACAAAGTAGACGTACAGGTTAAGTTTTAACAATGGACCCATTCTCATTATACAAAACAGCTGAATAGCCTGACTCCTAGGGCAGTGGTTCTCAACCAGGGGTACACATACCCTTGGGGATACGCAGAGGTCTTCCAGGGGGTACATCAACTCATCTAGATATTTGCCTAGTTTTACAACAGGCTACGTAAAATGATCTATATATACACACTATACACTGAAATGTAAGTACAATATGTATATTCCAATTGATTTATTTTGGAATTATATGGTAAAAATGAGAAAGTCAGCAATTTTTCAGTAATAGTGTGCAGTGACACTTTTGTATTTTTATTTCTGATTTTGTAAGCAAGTAGTTCTTAAGTGAGGTGAACCTTGGGGGTACACAAGACAAATCAGACTCCTGAAAGGGGTACAGGAATCTGGAAAGGTTGAGCGCCACTGTCCTAAGGGGTCAAGGCATTAACTGAAAAATAATTAAACACAATTACAAAACTATCCTCAAAAAGAGACATTAAAAGAAAAGAAAAATAAGCGATACTCAGTTTGGCTAAATGTATAAAATGAACCCAATATGTTTTGTACAGCAATTAACATAATAGGGCCCTAACTGAGGCCTCTAAGCCATACTGCAATAAGAATTTATGGCAGAAGAGAGAACATGTTCAGAGAGTTACTGAATACAAACCGAACAACATAGTTCCTGAATGTACCTGCACAAGTGAGGCTAAGAGCCTTTTCTCTGCTTCATCTCTTCCATAACACTGGAAGCTGTGAGTATACACACTGTACTCATAGCCATACAGCTGCACCTGTAACGTGCTATTGGAGTTCTGCACACACTCCTCTGGGACAAATGATAGTTGAGTGGAGGCTCCTCCTAGATCAAGCGCACCCGTAGTCTCTGCTCCATGAGGATGGACCCATCTCCTCCAAAGGGTTTTCTAAAAATTTAACAGGTAGGTTTGAAATGTCATCTGCTTCTTCAAGCTCTTTCACTCATTAAATTATTTTTAAATCTAGAATATATCTGTAATAGTGTAAAACAGCACTCAGGAAAAGCTCACTTGTGTGTAAAGCATTGTCTCATGAAGTTTTGAAGTTTAGGGTGATATTTTTTCACAAAGGGAAATGAAGCTGAAGAATGAAAGAAAGGTCCAGCACAACTAAAACTCAGAGAGATGGCTTAGTGTTCAGAGCACAGGTCAGGCAGCCGCTAATCCTGGTTCTGAAACTGCCTCTGTATATGAACTTGGGCAAATCACTTAATCTTTCTGCATCTGTAAAATGGAGATAATATTCACCTCTCTTTCTGACAGAGGTAGTCTGACGGTAACACTTTACAAACAGTAAGTAAAGTATTAATAAAGGAGAAATGAAATATTAAAAGGTCTGAGATGACTACAGTGCAAAGAATAAAGAGACAGGCCAGAAGTGAATGAAGAACAGAGTTGGTAGAGCTGGCAGCAGGAAATTTTTAATCAAAACACTTTTTTAAAATGAAAAATGCCATTTTCATCAAAATTGAAACATTTTTGGGGGAAAAAGCACAACATTTTCACAAAATTTAGTTTAGAAAACGAGTGTTTCAGTACTGTCAAAATATGTCCAGTTTCGACTTTTCAGAAGGGAGAGTTTTGCCTTTTTATTTTGAAACAACTTTTCAAAATGAAATGTGTTGTTTTTTACATGAAAAACATTAAAAGTTTAAAAGGGTAGAAACTGGGACCAAATGTTTACATTTTATCAAAGGTTTTTGATCAACCCAAAACTTTTTTAATTTCATCGCAATTTTTTTAATTTGAATTTTGTTTGTTCAATTTCTGAATGGAAATTTTTTTGAAACTGGAATTCGCTGTGAAACAGAAAATGGGTTTCTGCCCAGTAGCTAGAGAGCCAGCTCCTCAGCTGAATGCTCTGTTGAAGTCAACAGAGCTATGGCAATTTACACCAGCTGAGGGTCTGCCTGAGAGCTTCTATGAAGATTTTTATATTTTAAAAATAATTCCATCATCGTAGGCCTATAAGCAAGACCCATTTCTCAGTTTTTGAGACGTTATTTGGATTTTTCTAGCCACCTATTTGGCAGTTTTCACACAAACACAGGAAAACGTCTGTTGGATCTGCAGGTCATCAAAAGGAAAAGTATGCACCATCCACAGATTTATTTTAATATTGCCATTATTTATTGAAGGAGTTTTCATTCTGCACGAGTCTGTGTTGCGATGGGAAGGGAGAAGTGAGAACAGACTGCACGCTCCAGCAAACACCTCCAGGCAAACGCCTAGAGTAAAATCCTGGCTCCATTGACTTCAATGGGCTAGGATTTCACACCTAGACTTTTTCCAGTGTCACAAGACTGGTGAAAAGTTTAATTTTTTTCAGTTTCACACTATGTGCCAAATTCTTCACGAAGCTCGACTCATCTGAACTCCGTGTATTCAACTGGCTTCCCAGCATCTGTGGTCCCTTGTGGCCTTAAAAAAAAAAAAAAAAAAAAAAAAAATCTATGAATTTGCCAAGCGGAAGTCACAGTTTTGATCATTAAAGGCCTGCATAGTAGTAAGAAACTGCCTTCAATGAAGTCAATGTTGTTGCACGGATGTAAGGGAGGGAAAAATTTGTCCCAGGATGTGCAATTTTGATATCATGAATTATGTGACTGATTCCTGCAAATGTCTTTGGAGCAAAATATTATTTTGGATTAAGATAATCAAAATCCACTTTGCAAATTGTCATGATCCAATAGTAACTGTTCAATAGGGAACAGTAATAACATTCAGGAAATTGATTGACTTTATTCTAGCAAGATTAACTAGGATAATTCTCAAATATTTTGGGGAGTCAACACCTCTAATTAATACAACTGAGCACTGAAGATCACTGCTGTATGTCTAATTCCACATACACAATTGAGCTAGAGGTAGGCTTTGTCTATACATAATTTTGTACCAGTATAACTATGTCAGTTAAAAAAACAGGAGTACTTGTGGCACCTTAGAGACTAACAAATTTATTTGAGCATAAGCTTTCGTGGGCTACAGCCTACTTCATCGGATGCATGCAGTGGAAAATACAGTAGGAAGATATATTATACACAGAATATGAAACAATAGTGTGGCTGATGTGATTAGGACCTAATTATAACATTCAAAAACCAGTTGGAGAACACTTCAGTCTCCCTGGCCACTCAATTACAGACTTAAAAGTCGCAATATTACAACAAAAAAAACTTCAAAAACAGACTCCAATGAGAGACTGCTGAATTGGAATTAATTTGCAAATTGGACACCATTAAGTTAGGCTTGAACAAAGACTGGGAGTGGATGGGCCATTACACAAAGTAAAACTATTTCACCATGCTTATTCCCCCCCCCCCCCGGACAGTTCCTCATATCTCCTTGTCAATTGCTGGAAATGGGCCATTTTCATTACCACCACAAACAGGTTTTTTTTCCTCTCCTGCTGAGGAAAGTTCAACTTAACTGATCACTCTCCTTATAGTGTGTATAGTAACACCTATTGTTTCATGTTCTCTGTATAATATATCTTCCTACTGTATTTTCCATTACATGCATCCGATGAAGTAGGCTGTAGCCCACGAAAGCTTATGCTCAAATAAATTTGTTAGTCTCTAAGGTGCCACAAGTACTCCTGTTCTTTTTGCGGATACAGACTAACACGGCTGCTACTCTGAAATATGTCAGTTAAGTGTGGGATTTTTACAAAGATAGTTAACTGATACAACCCCTAGTATGAATGCAGCTATACTAGTATAAAGTTGCCACATATCAGTCTACATTATCCCCTTTCCTACACAGAAATAGCTATACTGCTATAATCATCTATACCAGAGGTGGACAAACTTTTTGGCTCGACGGCCACATCTGGGTATGGAAATTCTATGGTGGGCCATGAATGCTCACGAAATTGGGGATTAGGGTGCAAGCTCTGGCTTGGGGTGAAGGCTCTGGGGGGGGGGGAGGCAGAAATGAGGAGTTCAGGGTGGGGGAGAGGGCTCTGGGCTGGGGCAGAGGGGGAGATGAGGGCTCCAGCTGGGAGTGCAGACTCTGGGGTGGGGCTGGGGATGAGGAGTTTGGGGTGCAGGAGGGTGCTCTGGGCTCGGACCGAGGGGTTTGGCGGGTGGGAGGGGGATCAGGGCTGGGGAAGGAGGTTGGGGTGCAGGAGGGGGTCAGGGTGAAGGCTCTGGGCAGTGCTTACCTCAAGCATCTCCCAGAAGTAGTAGCATGTCCCCCCTCTGGCTCCTACGTGGAGGCGCGGCCAGGTGGCTCTGCACACTGCCCTGTCCGCAGGTGCTGCCCCTGCAGCTCCCATTGGCCGTGGTTCCCGGCCAATTGGATCTCCAGGGGCAGTGCTTGGGGCGGGGGAAGCATGCAGAGCCCCCTGACTGCCCCTACACATAGGAGCCAGAGGGGAGACATGCTGCTGCTTCCGGGAGCCACGCAGAATAGGGCAAGCCCCTGACCCTCCTCCCCAGCTAGAGCGCCAGAGTGGGGCAAGCCCCGGACCCCGCTCCCCGGCGAGAGCTCGAGGGCCGGATTAAAATGTCTGGAGGGCCGGATGTGGCCCTCAGGCCATAGTTTGCCCACCCCTGATCTATACAGTGGTATAACTGCATCCACACTAAGGGGGTTGTACTACTTTAGCTGTGCCGATATAGATAGAATGGTACAAATAAAAGCATTAGGATGGAAGATAAAATCCAGGATGTGGCTGACAAAATCCAGGAAGCATGACTTTGCTAATTTGGACATACACAGAGGATCTGGTGAAGATAGCCTGGCAAGAGAGGGTGGCAGGAAAGAGACCCTTGGGAAAGCTGAGGAAGCGATAGATGGATTGGATTAAAGAAGATGATAAGCAGGTGGACCTTAGGGCTGCCTGGGACAGACAAAGCTGGAGAATGCTTGCACAACGATCCAGACCCAGTTGATCGAATATGGGGAAGAAGAAGTAGTACAATTTTTGTGTTTAGACTAAGCATTAGATTTTCCATGTAGACAGGAATCTTATTTCTGTATCTTGTTAAGAGTTCTACCTTGACCATCAACATGCCTTTTAAATATTTCCATTGTTCCTAGTTAGGATAAAAAACTCTATTCATTTTATTCTCTTTCTATAGCAAAAGCTTGTCTGTGATCTACTTTTGGTGGAAATGTGGAGCCAATGGCTACTCTGTTTTAACATGCATCTCCTCCAAAACTTGTGATTCATAAGCAACAGTATAAAATAAAACATGCATTTTTTCCACACACCTCCAAGAAATTGCCCATTAAATAGTTGGCCGTAATCCATCCATACACCCCTTCCTCTTGCCCAGTTATGATTTGAGCACCCCTAAATTCAAAGGGCTGGGATCTGAAGTAGTTTTGAATGCTCCCAAGGACTTCATTGGCTGCCGTTTCGTTTTTCAACCTAAGCAATTCACAAAACACAAAATGCTGAGCATCTGGAAAGACAAGCTTACCTTTATTCTTGTATCAACCTAGTGACTAAAGGAATGCCCATGATTTCCTACTGACAATCTGAGTCCATTTTGGTCTGGAGGGACAGCCTTTAATAAGGAACCTCTGAGTTAGATGTACAGCCAGCTTTAGCAAGCACAGCTGACCTAAAACAACTCTGAAGGTTGTAGAGCATTAGCTGTGGGCATGTCTTAAGCCGACATTTCTGCAGTAGCTCTGATCAACCCAGCATGCTCAAAATAGAAGCGTAACCGTAGTGGGGTAGCTGCCCCAAATACAATCCCATCTGAGACCCAAGGTACCTACTGGGATGGCTAACCTTTCCCAGCACTGTGGCTACACTTCTATTTTTAGCACACTAGCTCAATCAGAGATGGTGCAGGTATGTCTACTTGAGCTGGAAATTACATTTTCCAATTCCAGGGTAGACATATCCTGTGTCCAACAGTTGCCATGTTTACACTGCAGGCACCTAGGTATTTTGTTCCTCATATAAGATTGTATTTAGTGAACTGAGTGCTTATGTGAAAGGTGCTGGTTTAATTGTTACAGAGACTTTATCCCTCTCTTTAGCCACAGAGCCAGGTGCAGCACAGGAAACCTCGTGGGGAAATTTGTATTGCTAATGTGCCTCAGCCCTGTTCTGGAGGGCTCATCTCCAGTGGTAACAGGGTAGAGTCTCCAGGCCCATTCAAGCTATAACTGAAACTGAGAACAAAAAAGCCAGCTGGTGCCTGTCTCAAAAGCCCCATGCATAGATATGGAGCAACCACTTAGCATCATGCTCACACTTAGTGTAACTCCTTGTCTCCAGCTGAGTTACACCAACTATGAATTTGGGCTTCCTACCCTCAGATATGTCCACATGCTGAGGACAGAAATTAGGACCTCACATTGCTGTAGTGCAAAGCAAGCAAATACTTCCTTTCAATACAGTAAAGCGATATGGTAAAAGAAAAGCAGATCTGTTTAAAAATTAGACCAAAAGTTCCAAACCTTTAATTTTACTGGCTGAGTTGGATTTCCTTTTGAGACAGATCAGAATTCCTGGTGAACACAGAGTTGTCTAACACATTTTTCCATATCAGTTTCACGTGCTGCTGTTCTATTTACATATATTAAGTGTACTGGGCTTTTTTGCCATACCTCAGTAGTCGCATTCCAGCTGTAGCTCCCAGATACGTTGGGGTATTTTTATGCAAGTGAGAGGGAATTTTCTCCTTTACTTTACTCATGCAGTTGTCAATGGGTTTGACAATCTCTTGAGGGTTATTCCCATAGCTGGATATGCCCGGGCCTAAAAAAGAGCAAGTGGCTGATTTCATTTGTCTTGCCACCTAGCATCAGAAGAAACAGCTTTTTTGGCCATTTAATATTCCATTTTGAAAAGATGTTTAACCTTTAAACAAGGACTTAATTTAAAAATCTTAATGATTAAAAAGAATATTAATGAACATGCCTTGGAGTCTTTTATACAGGGCAGCACTCCTGACATATGACTCGCCCCCCAACACTGCCATCCTTTCAACTGTACATAAGCGCAAATTGACAACAGTGCCACATTAATGCGAAAAATATATTACATGTGTCAGGCACTGCAGAAAAATCCACCTACTGGGTGGAAAAAAACCTCCTGGATCTCCAAAATTATAGAAAACTCCATCCCCGTGTGTCCTAAATCATGTGGACTACACCTAACAAACTGGCATATGTCAGACCAGATCAGGAAGTAGCATCCTACTGGAAGCAAAATAATGAATTGTGAGCTGCAATTTGACCTTTGATTGGACTTAGTGGCAGCATGGTCCAGTGGAGAGGGACCTGGACTGGGAATCAAACAACCAGGGGTCTATTCCTATATCTACCAATGACCTGCTAAATGACTTTGGACAAGTCATTTTTCCTTTCTTTGCCTCAGTCTACCTATCTGTAAAATGGAGAATAATTCTACTTTATTCAGTGCTTTGAGCATCACAACTGAAGTGCACTTGGGGCATGCTTATTATTATCAGGAGAACCGATTCCCCCGAGAAAGCTTGCAAGAGAGCAACATATAGCTTTTGGCACTCAATTACCTAAGAGGCTCATGATCAAATCCAGACCCCAAGGTAGACATGCTAGCTCAGGAACCATCTGGAATAAGGATGTAACCCTACAGCTCTGGTCCTTAGGCACAATGGAACTATCAGTTACAAATATGAGACTAGTAGAAGCAAGTGACTTAGCCTTCTAAGTGGCTGGCCCCCAGCTGTGCGACTCCATCCCACCAGAGTAAAGAAAGACCACAGACCGGACTGCTTCTAGGATGAAATGCAAGCCTCTTCATGATAGCTTTCCAATAGCAGCAATAATTAATCAGAATAATAAAAAGGAAAACAAAAACTGCCCATAAAGCAAAGAAAATAACAAACCTCGACCCCATGTTTGGGGGGTGGGGGGAGGTGGACAGGAGAACAAGAAGAGAGATCATATATTATTAATTAATTATTATTATTACAGTGTACACCTGATTCTCCAAAACCTAGTTATCTGAACCTCCACATTATCCAAATCCCTTCCTTGTCATTGCTGGGGGACAAGAGAGAAGAGACCCTCAGCTGCGAGGCAGGCCACCTTGCCGCTGTACAGCTCCCATGGCAGTGGAGGGAGACCTCTGCCACCCCGCTGTTGTGGGTGAGAGTGAGTAGGGTGTGACTGTGGAGCTCCAGAGGGCCGGTGACAACCAATTCCTGCAGGTGCCAGGTGCAGGGGAGGCTGCAGTTCTGGTGGGGCAGAGCAGAGTCCTGGCCAGAGGTCTCCGCTCTGCCCTACTAGGAAGGCAGCCTGCCCCCGCAACTTTGCACCTGCAACATTTGAAAGGGCAGGCATGTCAGCGCAGGGAGCCCTCTGCAGCCCTGCTGTGCTGGGAGCAAGTGAACGGGGCCATGAGAGTGAAGCAGCAGAGGGCTCACTGCGCTGCCGCTCCTGCCCTCCCAATTATCCAAATGAAATCTGTGCCCCCCATGCTATTCAGGAGGATACATGAATGCATATGGGTGGGCAGCACATCAATATCTGGAAGGTGCTCATACAACACAGTGATCACTGCGTTGTAGCCAGAGTAGAGCCACTGTATAAAGGAATATGGACTGGGTCAGCACTAGGGTGGGCTGCCCAATTGCCACAGGGCTGATGGGAGAAGAATGCAGTGGAGAGCAGATCTCCTCCTATTCCACCACCTCCCCACCTCTGGAGGAGCCCTGGCCCAGAAGCGTGCATGCAGCGCAGCTGGTGGAGGATTGGGAAGAAGGGAGAAGCATGCTGATGGTTACCGCTCTCCCTCTCCACACTGTCACCCTACAGACATGCTGTCTGGCTCCCTTTCACACATAGTATCACAGGGACTAGCACACATTTGGCTACTGTAGTTTGAGGCACCTTTCTATGGATTCACACAATACCCCTGTACAGAGTCACCTGGCCCCTTATGTTCTATAATTCTCTTGTCTCTCTTGGGGGGGAAAAAACCAAACAATTAAAACCAACTTTAAAAGTGCTTCCTCTTGTGTTTTTAGGGCAGCAGAATGGCTCAGCTTCACGATGCAGCTTTCTCACACCAAAAACCCTAAGGGCAACATTCTTAATTAGCCAAGACATGAGATGTCAACGTGCAGCTGCTGTGCAGTGCCGGCAGTATGCCACTCCTGCATGTGTAAGGACATAGCACGTGGCAGGTCCCGGTGCAGTTCTTCCATGTTTTGTTCCTCGTGTAAGCTTAGATTTCTCTACATTTTTTTTTTAATTGTTGGGGCATGTGTATATAGTGTTAAAGATAGAAAGACTGGTAGTGCTAGAAACCAGTGCTTTCTATTCATCCATCAGCCACTACAGACAGCTACACCCTAAATATCCATTTCCAGACAAAAGCCAGGATATAGGATTTTGCATAATCCTCACTGACCCATGTTCTGGAGAAAGAAGGAAAGGAAAAGTCACCTGTGGAGGTTAGTGCTGATATCATGGATCAGCAAATGTCTGAGGGAGAGATGATTACTCTCTGTCCATTGTTATAAAACTGATTTTTAATATCCTCTCTCCCCAGTACACCTAACTTTGCTAAAATTAAACCAATACTCCCCCAAAATCCCATGTGTTGTCCTGAGCCAGGGGATAATTTCCTTGAAATATTGTGGGAGTAATCAGACAAAGCATTTTACAGATAAGACTGAATGAAAAAAATTCAAAGGTTTATACTTTTATGGACGTTTCCTTACATTTGTGGGAATATTATAGCTCAGAAATGGTTTGGCAGAGAAACACGGCATTGGATTATTCCTTAACCTTGGGCTAGATTGTGGCAGTCCCCTTGCTCACATAAAATGAGCAGTTACTCACACAAGTCAGCGTATTAGAGTCTGATCCCCAGCTCAAAGAAGTCAATGGAAAGATGTCCATTGACTTCAGTGATCTTTAGCTTAGGCCCTTAATGAATTAATACTAATAGGCCTTCAATGGGACTATCTGTGTGAGTAACTGTTCATCCACGTGAGGAACAGAAGCCAAGGGATCGCAATCTAGCCCAGAAAAAAATAAAAGAATGATGCTGGTCACTTTTCTTTCTAATCTTCCTCCAGCTCTCTCATTTTCCTTTCTTCGTGTCACCTGCACGGACTCCTATTCCTACTACTATTTCTGTATTATCCCTGTAGCACAATACGACTGGAAAGAATACCTGCCTGTACCACAGCAAGAGCACTAGAAGAGTTTGTGCGTGTGAAGAAATTGTTTATGGGTTTATACCCAACAGCTGAAATTGGACTTTACACAAGCCATAGCCCAGGCACGCATGTGGGCTTTAAAACATGTGCTTGGATTAAAGACAGACAAAACGATTAAAAAAAAAAATCAGAACCACTCTCCTCCACATGCACAGACAACACAAAAACACAGTTTGAAGCAGATTAAAAACTAGCTTCAGTGGGTGTAAAAGTGCTTTTTCTCTGGGGTCGGCTCTTGAGAGGTACAGAGTATCCTCAAGGGGAGCTGAGGGTTCCCAGAACCTGGCAAAATCAGGCCTTTAAAGAGCCTTGGAACGTGTGGAGAGCTTTTCTTTTCTCAGATGATTGAATGAATTTCCGGGCTCATTAATGAGTGGCTGACAGCACTGGCTAGATGAAATAAGGTGTACATTTTCTGACTGCATACAAGCCATACATTTTTAACAGTGAGAGTAATTAACCATTGAACAAATTACCAAGCTTGGTAGATGGTGGATTCTCCATCACGGACAATTTTTAAATTAAAATTGGATTTAAAAGATATGCTGAGGAATTATTTTGGGGAAGTGTGTTATACAGGGGGTCAGACTAGAGGATCATCAGGGTCTCTTCTGGGCTTGGAATCTAGGAATCTTCCTCATGCAGCTCTGCAAACACACCAAAGCGCTAACCTGCAACAGCCCTGCTATTCCACTCCTGGGACTCTCCTGAACACATCATGCTAGTTTTATGCTTAACTTGATGGCTCTGTGATATATAGAAATGTCCACTAGGTGAGATACCTAGCCAAATTTGAACCTAGAAAAAAAGTAAAGGGAATGTGTGACTGGTGAAGAACAGAGTTTTTCACTTCAAGACCACATGTTAAATTGACCCAGATTAGCAGTGTTCGAAAGTTATCTGCTGGCTGTTCAGTGACCTATGTGAAATGATTTCAGTCCAGTTCCTAGTGGATTAATATCCATGTCACAAAACCATAATCACCACTGGTGCCATCCTTGGCAGTTTCAGCAGTGAGGCCCAGGAATCCATGAGCATAGACACTGAACTCTCCTCTCGTCACTAGAGGCTCTCTTCAATCAAGAGATTGATGGAGTCGGGCAGGGGGGAGGGCAGAAGCGGGAGAAAGTTTGCACCTATGCTTCCCATGCTCTTCTATCTGTTCTTTAGACAGAGGACTTTAGTCTCCAAGATTCTCAGTCTAGTCTCATTCACAAGCACTGAAGTCACTTATAACAAACATGTAAAGAAAACATTTAAAAAAAAAAAAAAAGAGTAACCCAGATTTCCAGAAAAGAAAAGCAAATAATGCGCCAACCTGCTAGCACAGCTGGGGCCCTATGTTGCTCCCACGGAAATCAACAGCAAAACTCCAATAGAAGTTGAGCCCCTAATCCTTTCAGAGGATTTTTATTTTAATTATTTTTACATTAAACAGCTTTTTCAAAGAACAGCTCAAAACACTAGAAGCACTAGACCAGGGGTAGACAACCTATGGCACGCGTGCCAAAGGCAGCACACGAGCTGATTTTCAGTGGCACTCACACTGCCCGGGTCCTGGCCACCAGTCTGGGGGGCTCTGCATTTTAATTTAATTTTAAATGAAGCTTCTTAAACATTTTAAAAACCTTATTTATTTTATATACAAAATAGTTTAGTTATATATTATAGGCTTATAGAAAGAGACCTTCTAAAAACATTAAAATGTATTACTGGCACACGAAACCTTAAATCAGAGTGAATAAATGAAGACTCGGCACACCTCTTCTGAAAGGTTGCCGACCCCCGCACTAGATATTAAAGGGTCAGATTGACTGGTATGATCTGGTCCCTCTGCCATTCAGGCAGTACAAAGAGGCTATATTCTGGCCCTAAATGGTCTCCAGAACATTTCTCACAAGAACTCTGATGACGTAAGCCCAGTGGAAGCAGTTCCTGTTCCAGCTGTCCCACCCCACCATGGTGAAAGGGTCATGCTGGGGAAGGAGGAAGCATGTGAGCGGAAAATACCTGAAGGAGCATTGCTCCACTACACAGATCCTCCTCTGTCATAAGTAAAAGCAGCCCACAGGCTACACTAACTACTGCCAGGACCCGGCAGGCTCTGAATAAGGGATCAGTAACTTTTTTGGCATCAAACTGCTATTTCCAAATCTCCATTTGAGCCTCACCTTTCACACTGCACTTGAAGGTTTGGCTTACTACTCCTGTATCATTTTCTTTTTCTGCTGGCCATTCATACATGTAGACTGTAGTCCGAGATGATCCGGCGTCAAGCACTATCCCATACTGAAAAAAAAAAGGGGGTTACAATTTAAAATCCAAAATTTGTCAGCCTTTTGGTTTTTTTAAAAACTACCACAAGGTTTTCGGCACCGGTCATTGTGCCGCACATTTACTTAAACACCAAAGGAATGCTTTGACATATACTAAAGTGATATTAACTAAAAACATCAGGTACTTGGACAATCTGCCTGAGTCAGGCCGCAGTCTGTGAATGATTCCTAATGAAAAACTGGCGCATAGTATAGCAAACAAACATGCCACAACTTGGCTATTTTGGTTGCAACTACAATTTCCAGGAGGAGCAGCATGTTACAGAGGCTGACAAATGAAGTGCCATATCAGGCACACTTCTGCTTTCCCCTGCAGCCATCATAGCCGCAAATCGCCTCTTTTGATTTACCAAACATTGTCAACTTCCAGGAGACTAACTAGCAGACAAAGTCATCCTTGCTTGATTTGTAGACTAGAAACATTTACAGCAAACGGAATATTTAACTTGAATGTAGCATGGTCCCCTTGCATTTCTTTAGATCCATTGTTTAGCACAACCCCATTATTTTAATGGAGAGCATTAGGTGACTGCTCCAGTTTACCAGAAGGCTGTATGAGGAATGTGCTTCCTCTGTGCTCACACAAGCAGGTTACAGAATTGGGGAAATATATCTATTTGTGCTCAATCTAAATTACTCTAAAAATGCAGCCGTTATGAGAGGTAATGTAATAACATACTTTGGTGTGTGGATTTCTTTAAGGAGACTCAGATGCTTCATGTATCTTGTCAAATGTATGTTACTGCCTTAGCAATCAGCATGGACATGGCCTGACTTTAAGTGCTAATGTATAATTGTGCAATGCAACTAGACACCTGGAGAAGTCCTACCTGACAGTATCACGAACAGAACACAATCATTATGGTTTCTTTCAGAACACAATCCAAATATACACAGGACACCAATTAATTCCTTCTTCTGGATGCAGACTCATACCTGCTGCAAAGCCACTAACGTCAATAGCATCACACTAAGGATGAATGTGTCATTGCATATTTAAATGGTTACACAACATGTACATTTTAATATCTCTCGCATCACAGTGATATCTAAGCAAATAGGATTTCCCTTCCCTTGGGCTTACTCTTTGCCAGGTATTATTATTTTACTTATATTACAGTCCTATCTAGAGACCCCCTCTGAAATTAGGGCCCCACTGTGCCAGACAATGTACACACATTGTAAGACAGTCCCTGCCTAAAAGATCTTACTATACAAGACAGATGGGAGAGAGGAAGTATCATTAACTCCATTCACTGAACCGCAGAGAAATTAAGTGACTTGCCCAAGGTTACACATGAAATCTGTGGCAGAGCTGGGCACTGAACCCAGATTTCCCCTGTCCTAGTCTGCTGCCTTAACCACCAGATCATTCTTCATCCCCATATGTCCATCAATGGCTATTAGCAAGGATGGCCAAGGATGGTGTCCCGAGCCTCTGTTTGCCAGAAGCTGGGAATGGGCAAAAGGGGATGGATCACTTGATGATTACCTGTTCTGTTCATTCCCTCTGGGTCACCTGGCATAGGCCACTATCGGAAGACAGGATACTGGGCTAGATGGATCTTTGGTCTGACCCAGTATAGTCGTTCTTACGGAAAAATTGCCTATCGCTAGAACAACATAATTTGAGTCAAAGGTCAAAAAAGACCAGAGCAGCCAAAAAAAATCATAGTTTTTCTCCCTCTCTTTTTTATTGGGATTTTCACCCATAAATTTTCCATCAACTCTAATCATGACCTTTCTTTAATATTCAGCAAAAATCTATTCAGTAGACTATATTGTAGGATTAGTAAGAGAAGGTGGACAGGCAAAAAAAAAAAAAAAAAAAATCAACCAAATGAAAGGGAGCTGGAACTCTGCTGCTGTCTAGTGGAAATGAGAAAGATGAAAAGAGAGATGGCTTGAAGAAAAAAAAAAAAAAAATCACAGAAGTGTAGAACTGGAAGGGACCTTGAGAGGTCACCTAGTCCAGTCCCCTGCACTCAAGGCAGGACTATGTAATAACTATACCATTCCTGACAGGTGTTTGTTTCACCCATTCTTAAAAACCTCCAATGAGAGATTCCCCAACCTCCCTAGGCAATTTGTTCCAGTGCTTAACTACCCTGACAGTTAGGAAGTTTTTCCTAATGTCCAACCTAAACCGCCCTGGCTGAAATTTAAGCCCATTGCTTCTTGTCCTAGCCTTAGAGGTTAACAAGAACAATTTTTTGCCCTCTTCCTTGTAACAACTTATTATGTACTTGAAAACTGTTATCATGTCCGTCCCTCCCACACCCCCCAGTCTTCTCTTCTCCAGACTAAACAAACCCAATTCTCCCCCTCCCCCGCCCCCAATCTTTCTTTGTAAGTTATATTTTCTAGACTTTTAATCATTTGTGTTTCTCTCTTCAGGACTTTCTCCAATTTGTCCACATTTTTCCTGAAATGTGGCCCCCCCAAAAGTGGATACAATACTTCACTGAGGCCTAATCAGCATGGAGTAGAGCAGAAGAATTACTTTTCGTGTCTTGCTTACAACACTCCAGCTGATACATCACAGAATGTTTGCTTTTTTTTTTTTTGCAACAGTGTTACACCATTGACTCATATTTAGCTTGTGATCCACTATGACCATCAGATCCCTTTCCACAGTATTCCTTCCTAGGCAGCCATTTCCCATTTTTTATATGTGCAACTGATTGTTCCTTCCTAAGTGGAGTACTTTGCATTTGTCCTTATTGAATTTCATCCTATTTACTTCAGACCATTTCTCCAGTTCATTTTGAATTTTAATCCTATCCTCCAAAGCACTTGCAATCCCTCCCAGCTTGGTATCGTCTGCAAAGTTTATAAGTGTACTCTCTATGCCATTATCTAAATCATTGATGAAGATATTGAACAGAACCAGAACTGATCCCTGCAGGACCCCGCTCAGTATGCCCTTCCAGCTTGACTGTGAACCACTGATAACTACTCTGGGAACGTTTTCCAACCAGTTATGCACCCACCTTATAGTAGCTCCATCTAGGTTGTATTTCCCAAGTTTGTTTATGAAAAGGTCATTTAAGACAGTACCAAAAGCCTTACTAAAGTCAAGATATACCACATCTACCACTTCCCCCTTATTACTCTGTCAAAGAAAGCTATTAGGTCGGTTTCACATGATTTGTTCTTAACTAATCCATGCTGACTGTTACTTATCACCTTATTATATTCTAGGTGTTTGCAAGTTGATTGCTTTATTATTTGCTCTATTATCTTTCTGAGTACTGAAGTTAAACTGAAGTTGTCCCCTTGTTGCTACATTTGTAATTTCTCCATCACACAGCTTTTACTATTAGCAGGGCACCCTCGTGTTTATTGCTCTTGTTTTCCTTTACTGACACTTGTAACAGATTCTATGGACCTGACTCCACTATCTGATCTCTTGGGTAATCACTTACTCTTGTGCAAGGTGTGTGTAAAACTCTACCATTTGGATCTGTTGCCATTTTACACCCACTGTTTGTGTGTACAAAAACAAAACAAAAAAACAAAAAAAAAAGTTCAAGGAACTGGTGAACCAGGTCCTGTCTCCCTAACACAGCTGACTGATCTGTTTACTTAGGCTATGTCTACACTATGGCCCTTACAGCGGCACAGCTGTACCACTCCAGCTCTGCCATTGTAAGGTCTCCCGTGTAGCCGCTCTCCTGCCGGCATAATTAAACCACCCCCCAACGAGTAGCATTAGCTATGTTATCAGGAGAGCCTCTTCTGCCAACATAGCACTGTCCACACCAGCACTTTTGCTAGTGAAACTTATGTCAGTCAGGGAGGTGTTTTTTTCACATCCCTGACCGACAAAAGTTTTACCGACAAAAGTGGTAGTGTAGACAAAGACAAAGGCCTGGTCAAACTGGAAAAAGTTGCACTGGTTTAACTCAATCAATTTTAAAATCAATCTAGGTAAACAGATGCAAACCCCTGAAGTGGACCACACTTAAACCAATTAACCCTTACTTAAATCGGATTAGCTTAATTTGGTAATTTACCAATGCAAGCTAAACTGGTAACAGCAAGGGTTGAACAGGTTGAAATGCATCCACATTAGAGGCTTGCTCCAGTTTAACAGTATGGATTAGTTAAATCAGAGCAACTATAGACAAGGCTCTCTGGAACTAATCAGTTTGTGCCCATAAAAAATAATAATAATAATAATAATAATACTCTGTTTATATTATATTGCCACTTTCAAAAGACATTTAGAACACAAAGAAAAGCATGTGCCAGATGAAAACAAAAAATATTATGATACCAGAGACAGAATAGGAAACATTAGCCTTTGAGCAAAATGCTTCTTATAAGTACCAGAGCTTGCTAGGTGTCAAAGCTAGGGTTGTTTACAGGTTTCAGAGTAGCAGCCGTGTTAGTCTGTATCCGCAAAAAGAACAGGAGTACTTGTGGCACCTTAGAGACTAACAAATTTATTTGAGCATAAGCTTTCGTGGGCTACAGCCCACTTCTTCGGATGACTGAACTTATTTCCAAGTCATTTAACTGCAGGATATTTGTCCGTCCCTTGATCGTTACTCTCATTTCACAATGTTTGGATGAGTCACAAGCCCTTTCAGTGCCTGAGCCTGTGTGCATAGACTAGTTCTTCCTTCATGAACTACTAGGACGGAAAACTAAAGCCTCAGATCTTCTGACAGGCATGAAACAAATACTTAATTGGGCAAAAAAACACAACGGGACATAGGTTGTATAAGACAACTTGCCTGTAGGTATTGTAAAAGCATGATGCCGATGGCTGAGTGCTGTCAATGCACTGGGGAAGTACTACTATGCGATCACACAGGCTTCAGAGGGTCACATTATAATGCTTGTTTTAGTTTAATGGAGAGTAGTTTGAAAGAAAAGAGACACTTCTGAGGAGAAAACATTTTTCCTCCAACTGTTTCCGTATTTAATTATTATAACTAAGGCCTTGGTTACACTGGCGCTTTACAGCGCTGCAACTGTCTCGCTCAGGGGTGTGAAAAAACACCCCCCTGAGCGCAGCAAGTTACAGCGCTGTAAAGCACCAGTGTAAACAGTGCCCCAGCGCTGGGAGCCGTGCTCCCAGCGCTGTAAGCTAATCCCCTCGGGGAGGTGGAATACCTGCAGCACTGGGAGAGCTCTCTCCCAGCACTGGTGCCGCGACCACACTCGCACTTCAAAGCACTGCCGCAGGAGCGCTCCCGCAGCAGCGCTTTGGAGTTTCGAGTGTAGCCAAGGCTTAAGTCCAAACTTTAGGACGCTGTGGTTTCCAACCACTGGCACATCAACATAAGTACTGCAGGCTTCTGTGACTGTTCACGGTCCCTCTTCTCTACCAAAGAGCCCAATTCTGCAAGGCTCTTTCCTGAGAGACACAGCCTCCTCCAAACCAAATGAAGCCCACAACATCTAGGGTTGCCAACTTTCGGATTGCAGAAAGCTGAACATGCGGCCAATGGGAACTGCGGAACTGGCACTTGGGACGGGGTCAGTGCACGGAGCCTCCCTGGCCACCCCTGTGCCTAGGGGCCTCAGGGACATGCCGGGCGCTTCCAGGAGCCATGCAGAGCCAGGCAGGCAGGGAGCCTGACTTAGCCCTGCTGCGCCACCGACCGGACATTTAATGATGCTGACCGTTGCTGCCAACGTCCCTTTTCGACTGGGCGTTCCAGTCGAAAACCGGACACCTGGCAACCCTATTAATGATGTGTAGACTAATGGTTGGGAACCCCTGAACCCTTACCCTTTAGGGTCCTCAAGGAAATCCAAGCCCATAGCAGTTGTCACAGAAACAGCCACTGCTACTCCACTGACACACACAGCTGGTTCTCTGAGACTGTTAAAACTCAGGAAGCAAATCCATCATTTCAAAAACAACTTATGAGGGTCATAGCTGAATTCGGAAGTGGCGCAAAGAGAGTAGAGCGGGACAGGGAATCTGTGGATTGCAACATCTGCCTGAACTACCACCCTGTACCCACTATCAAAGGGAGCAGCTGGCGAGGACTCTAAAGCACCACAGGGGCTGTTTTCCTTAAACCCATTAGTAGCTTTAGTAGAGGAAACAGAACTCAGGGGACCTGAACTGAGAACTTCTCAGGGAGGTGATTTTCCATTTTGTGTTAAAGATGTATGAATCTAGCATTTTGAAGTCTGCACATACATTCTTTTAATGATCTGGAACCAGAAAACAGACTTTCAACTTATTTCCCAAAGCATTTCAGTTCACCTTTTCAGATTTTCCCTACTCTTTCATGTAGGTATTAATAGAAGGAAGGATAATAGAGCTAACAAGTTCTAACCAGTGTGATGGATATGTAATTACACACTTAGGGCCAAAATTCTGCCTTTAGATACACATGTGCACCTCACAGGGATCATATCTGAGGGCAGAATTCAGCCCCTAGGAATGTAATTCAAATGCAGATCATTTCTTGAATCAAAGCCATTTTATAATAATTACTATAAAACATCAATCTGGACTGACAAAGAGAACTTTTTCTTCTTACTTGCAATTCAGACTTAGCAGAAGCATTGTCTAGAGTACAAGGTTAGGCATAAAGAATTCTTATGCCACCTTTGCCTCTGGCTTGGTGTATCATCTTGAGCAATTCACTTATTCTCTCAGCTTCAGTTCCCCCATCTATAAAATAGAGACCATAATGCTTAGCTTACAGGGGCATTGTGAGACTTTAACTAACACTTGCCTGTAAAGCATTTTGAGATTATCAGGTGAAATGCACTGTAGAACGCACAGTATTATTATTTGATAGAACATTTTAGTCTATTGTTCTGTTTCCTTATACCCTTTAAAACTTACCTTCAGTCCTGGAGAAAGGACCTCTTTGTGGTTGATCTGAACAAGTGTAACAGCAATAACAACAACTATGCTTAGAAGCAGAAATACCAAAGTGATAATGGTTGACGTTTTGGAGAGCACCTTGAAACCTAAAGTGAAAAGGGAAAATGCATGTAAAGGAGTGCAGGGATCATCGCTAAGTCAAAGGGCCACACCCTGCAGCCCATACTCGGGCAAAACTCCCAGTAAAATCACAATGGGAGTTTTGCATAAGTACGAGCTGCAGGATTTGCCACTAGGCGAGTCTCTACTCCATTCAGGACCTGGCTGGAAGATGTATTTTGCCACCATTAATCCATCCCTGTAACAGAAAGTCTCACTGCAGTAGGTGAGTATCACATGTCGCACTGTCTAAAACAAGCCAGAGACGAGTTAAGCATTGTATAACAGACATTTTCTAACTAGGTGCTGATGTGTCAGTGAAACACAGGGTATGAGTATGTGCATGTAAATACAGAAAGTATTATCATTGTGTGGTGCCCAAAGTTATGCTGGATGCTTTACACACTAGTAAAAAGACAAGGTCTCTGCCCTGAAGAGCTTACGAACCAAACCTAAGCGTAAATGTGCAAATTAACCCTACAGTTAAGTGTAGCTGTTTTGTGCATTGAAGGCAATGCTGTTTCCAGGCTCCATTGGAAATGTTCACTAAGGAGTTCAAGGAGGAGGATTTGTTCTGGTTTTTCATTTTAATTTCTACTAACCCTTTAACTCTGCGTGCAGAGGCGGCCCTCGCTGGGCAACCCTCACCCATTTCAGTGCCATGAGGCAGCAACCTCATCCTTCTCCTGTGGAAGGCTCTTGCAAAACCAGGGATCCATATGGGATGAAGGAGTGGAGAGGGCAGGCTGGAAGGGAGTGGGCAGACTGCAAACAGGGCTGGGGGTGGTAAGGGAGCTGCATCGTTCTCCCTGCACAAAAGAGATCACGAAGGAAAGCTGGGAGGTTCACTTCTCCTAGGAGCCCACTCTGTGGTGGGGAACTCCCTTAAAGACGTGGCTCCCAGAGGCAGGCAGCCACAGGAGACCCTGAGCTGGTGTAGAGATAGAAGGCCTTTGCGTGGATGGCCATGTGCCCAATTGATCCCAGGACATCCATGGAGCTTGATGGCCAGAACCCCACTTTCTTCTGCAGGGTGGGGGAAAGGAATTCCCACCCCCAACTACTAATGGAAGAAAGCAAAAGAAACTCCATGGGGTGAGGTGGAAAAAGAGAGTATCACCATGTAGGGGTACAATTCGACCCTGTGAAAGGGCCCTGGACACTAAAGTTCTCTAACCACAAAACAGGTACAACTCAGACACAGCAACAATGCAAGCTTCCCACGCTGCCCAAGCGTCTCACACTGACCCCAACCAATATTCCTCCTTCCTGAGAGCATATACTCCTGTTGCGCTCATTACAAAATAAACAAACACTTGTCTCAACACCGAAGACAGAGAATTAAAACTCTGGGAAACTTGTGTGCTAGTTTTTCCCCTTGATTTTTTTTTTTCTTGAAAACACCTTTACATAAGCAGTAGGTGCAGCCCGTCGTGCATGTTAGATCATGCAGGTTTGAAGGGGCTCTGCTCAAAGGAAAGATCTTAGTACATAATTGCTAACATTTGCGATATAATAGAAGTATTATACAGCCAGGTCCTGCTCGTGGACTTAAGTGGGACTGCTCACCCAAGTAATACAAACAGGATTTTGGCTGCAAGGGCTGCACAGGGAAACAGGCTTGGCTACAGCAGTGTTGTTAGCATGGTCAGACTGGCAATTCTGGAGCTCTAAAATCTTCTGGTGCGACATGATAGATGGGGGGAAAGGGTGGAGGGTTGAAGGATACTTAGAGGTCAAAAGGGTCTAAGGAAGACAAGAATTTAGGGGAATATTGCAGCGATGGCAAATTGAAATGGAATGTGAGAAGGGCAGATTCTGCTTTTGAATTTCCAATATTTATATGTTTTCCTGTGCCCGTGTTCTGTCTGCCAGTGACTTATCAAGAGAAACGTCTTTAGGATTCTGTCACGCCATGTAGGCACAGCCAGGCGCTGGGAGCAGCACCATCCCCAGGAGAGCACACCTGCCACTTCAGTCCTTCAGGAAATACAGTCTACTCCTGCTATTACGCAGGGTCCACTGCCACAACACAGTGTGGACCGTGGCCAGGACCACAGCACTGTCTTCTCACACCCCCTTTGGGACAATCTGCGCTCTAGGGGTGCATACAGGGAGCAGTCCCTGTAAGCCCCCCGATTGCAGGGACAGCATACTTACAAGCCCTGCACGGTACATGCAAATGATAGAGAAGTCTCCTTAGACCCTATTCCCCACACCAAGCACTCACTCAGAGGCATGTCAGTGAATGGAAACTAACATGCTCAATATCTTGTGCACTCATCTAAGTTCTGAAGTTTCTTTATAATGACACTCTTACGACCTCTATATTTTAAGGGTTAGCCTCTCACGTCAACACCCAGGGCCGGCTCCAGCATTTCTGCCGCCCCAAGCAAAAAAAAAAAAAAAAAGCCGCGATGGCGATCGGCAATTAGAAAAGAAAAAAAAAAAGCCGCGATCGGCGGCGGCAGTTCAGCGGCAGGTCCTTCGCTCCTAGAGGGAGTGAGGGACCTGCCGCCCCCGAATTGCCTCAGGTGCCGCCCCTCTCCCTTGGCCGCCCCAAGCACCTGCTTGTTCAGCTGGTGCCTGGAGCCGGCCCTGTCAACACCCCAGTTAATTTTCACTAGTACTAATCATAATGAGATTTCTGCATGAAAATCATTAAGCTACCACCAATTACAATAATAGTGGATTTCCAGACGGTACTGTATATTGATTTATTGTCCTGATGGATTCTGAAATTCAAGAAAGAGTACTGTATGGGAAACATGGGAGTGACAGGACTAAACCCTATTTTTATATCTAAAATATCTGTTATTACCTAGAGGTCAGTTACTTTAGAACCTATGCTTAAGAGCCATTAAAAAAGCCAGTTCTAACAATCCATCTGGGACTGAGAGCTGCTGGGATAAGATGTTTGCCTTTGTAACAAATCCTTCTCCTTGTGTATTTTGCAGATTTGTAAGCTTTCCATGATCACAAAATAGCATACAATTGAACAGGGCTGGCTCTACCATTTTTGCTGCCCCAAGCAAAAATAAATAAATAAATAAAAGCTGCTCGGACTGTGCCGCCCCAAGAATGGACGGAATGCCGCCCCTTAGCATGTGCCGCCCCAGGCACGTGCTTCCTCCGCTGGTGCCTGGAGCCAGCCCTGCAATTGAAAGTTGGGTGAGAGCTAGATTTCTATTTACTCCTCAATAAATATATTTTCTTCATGGATCAAAGGATTGACCTGTAGAAGTGGAAGAGACTAAGAGCATTTACTCTTTGATAATGACAAGACAAATGAGTCAATATTTGTACAGAACTCTGAAGGTGTCAAACCCCATTAAAAAGTGCAAATCAATATTTAATTATTATTCTTATTACTTCAGAGCACCTACTATGACTGTTGAAATATTGTTGTTCTGCTATAGACTTTTCAGCAGGGAGCAATGCACTCTAATGCCTATATATTTCAGGGAATCACAAATTTCTATGGGCCAAATCCTGGTCCTATTGAAGTCAATAGTAAAAATTTCATTGACTTTACTGGTACCAAGATTTGACCCTATCTGAAAGGACTTCACTTTTCAGAAATCTCTTCAATGGGAAGAGTATTATGCGAATGAACATCATTTGTGACATTCCTCTTTTAATCTAGTGTCACTCCCAGATAAGACAATTTAATTAGAGCATAATTTATAAATCTAGGCACATTTGTTAGAAGTACACCTTACATTTCATGCCCCGGTACAGTTAGCTAAACATTTTAATTATATGGTAGCTGGACTGTGCAAGATTCTAGAAGATTTCATGTCAGTGGAACAGATGCACAAGAGCATATTCTGCTCGCTGTTACAGCCAGGAAACCCCCGCAATATTACACACACACACACACACACACACACACACACACACAGCAAGAGAACAAAATTCATCCCAATTACTGAAGTTGCAAGAGGGATTAACTTGGCCTGTTGACTTCCACAGGACTGCACGAATGTAAGTGAGAGCGGAATTTGGCTCACTCTAGTGGATTTTAGGCAAAGAGCCAACAACATAATTTAAAAAGATGTTGATGAAATATTAAAGTGCCATTGTTCTTCATTACTAAAAACAATAACATTCTGGCACAAGTGATAAAGTAAATACTGGCAACTTTCAGTCCCTACTAAATTAAATATAATGGACCACACAAGAACACATTTGAAAGAAAGAACATTTTCTCATTTCCTATAGCTTACTGTAGATAAAAATAATCACTTTCTGCAAAGGAAAGTTGGCTCAGTGACTAAACCTCTTCATGGTACTGAAATATGAAGGTTAAATATACATCTATATAAATGTAAACATATATTATAGGTTGAGATTCATTTCTATAATTGACTTGAAACAGCTATTGCCAACCTATTTTAGGTACTGACCTGTTTGCTGACAGGGCTGGCGGGAAAGTACTGTAAACATCTTTTTCCAAACTGCATAATGGGAGAAATATACATATTTTTATCATTTAAAAAAATAAGAACATGTGATCTCAAGACGAAAGTTTAGTCACAAGATGCAGGGATGGGACTACCAATAACATTAGGATACAGAATTTTAGAATGCCTTAGCTTTTGTTTGCAGAGCATTTTATAGGCCTGTATTCCATGTAGGGTAGGACAGCAGGTAAAAAGAAAATAGTTTCCCAGGGGGAAAAAAATCCACAGGCCAAATACTTGTGGCTGAATCTTTAGACCTTCTCCAGGTTCACCCATCCCTAAATACAGCATTACTGGCTAGAACCTTATTAGGAAAGGTTCAAGTGTATAAGTCATGTAAAACAAACAGTTAAAGTGCGCAAGTGTCATTCTACAAAAAATGAGGAAGCTAAAAAAAAAAAGAAGTCGAAGCATATGAGCATCTCTCTCTCCACACACACACGCTTTTGATTCTGCCAGCTTATCTCCAGCTGTGATCACTGAACACAATAAGCAGCTCTCATAACGATGCACCTATGTTTGTAATGACACCCACAGCATCATTAGCCAAGATCATAAATGGAGCTTTTCTTTAATAACCTACCTACCAGAACCTTTCTGAGATGGTTTCCCACTCCTTGGCCGGCCCCTTGCTCTGCCATAACCTCTGTTCTCCCATGCCTACGCACTGTGCACCTTATAAACACACACTATTTATGGTCCAAAAAGTCTCTTCCCCCCAACTACAATGTGGGAGCCAACATACACTGCCCGCAACACACACACACACACACACACATACCTGTTCCCGGGAGCGCGCTCTCACACACACACGCACCTGTCCCGTGAGAACACAGCCACCCCACATCTCCCACCGCCCCTTACCGTTCCCCGCAGCTGCTGGGGTGACAGTGTGGCCGGGGCAGGCAGGCTCCCGCCGCACAGCTCAGGCTCCCTGGTGGCTTTGCCGGCAGGGGCTGGACCCTGGGAAACACCCCGCCCCGCTCGGAGCGCGGGCAGCGGCTGGGAACGGGGAAAGGCGAGCGCACTGCCCGCGCGCGGCGCAGAGGAGCTCAGTGGAGAGGCGGCAGCCGGCGCTATAAAGCCAGGGGTGCCGGCTGGCCCCGCCCCTGCGGAGCTGCCACAGCCGGGAGCCTCGGGGTGGCTCGCACGTTGCCCTCCCTTGCGCAAGACAGAGCAGGGAGGGGGACCCTCGTCCTACTCCCACCGATCAGCCGCGGATCGGCTCACCTGAGCCCTGCCCCTTGCAGGCGGGAAGCTGCTGGGCGGCGCAGCCAGCATCACGCCCCGGCCTGGCGGGTGCCCCCCGGCGGCTGGTTGCTGGCCGCCGAGCGGCACAGCTCTCCCGCCGCGCCCTCTCCCTTCTGTTTTGCTCACACACTGCAGCGAGGTTAATTGAGGCTTCGTGGAGAGATGCGGCACCCTCCCGGCAGGGGAACCCTCTCCCGCCCTCTGCGGGCTCCCACCCACTCCGCCGCCTTGTAATTTCGGGACTGTGACCGCGGTGGGGCTGTGCCCTGCACGCACAGGCTGAGCCAAGAGGTGGCTCCGAATTCCGCCGGTTCCCAATTCCCTAGGAACAAGGAACCCGCTTCAGCCTCATGAGCAGCCAGCTGTCATCCCCAAACCTCCTCCCCTGGCCCAACCACAGGGTGAATGAGCGGGTGCCTCCCACACCCCTGGATGTTATTACTAGTTACTAAAACTGGTTTGATGCTGGTCCTGTTGTGCCAGTTCAGCAACACCAAGAGCATTCCATGCCCATCAGTGGCTCGACAAGTCCTGTATCCAGCCTGCAGCCCTGGCCCAACCAGGATGTGTCTGAGGAAGGCAAGAGAAGAAAACAACCCCTACTGCACCTAGCCACTTGTGCAGTGGTAGGGAGGGGAGGATATTACTCCTTTGCGAGGGCTCCAGAGATCAGATCAGCTGATGCCGAGAAGCATACGATTTATGGTCACTTGTATTATTATGCTAGCAGCATAACTGGTGTTGATCATAAAATCATCCAGCCACTTTTACAATCCATTTACAGAAAGTAGGTCCTAATTCAAGCCGCAAGGTTCTTTGCTCCTTCCCAAGCCTGCTCAGACCCCTCCAGGATCATGCCCAGCTTTCTCACAGATCCTTCTCTATCCCACCCTCAGCTCCTCTCTCCATTTTGGCTTTCCAGCTTCCTGAACCTACCCATTTGGCAGGGGTACTGGTACAATTTTTATAGCGGGAGTGCTGAAAGCCATTGTACCAAACTGTATATAAAGGAAACCACTTCTAGTCAGAGGGTGTTGCAGCACCCCTAGTTCCAGCACCTATGTTCTTTGGCTCCTCTTCAGTTCCCTCCCTCAGCCATGCTATACCTGATTGATTTTCCCTCTACCTGACCACCCTAGCCCTCGCTCTGCATTACCTATGGTGTGTAGCTTCACCTGACATTTTCCATCCATTCTGTCCTTCATCCAACCTTCCCCTTGCCACCTGACTACTCTTCCCACTATAACCAGCCCTCCCCTTACTCCTATTCACTCCCCTATATCCCTCTTTCTAGTTGGCACTCCTTTCTCCTATTCCAATTGTCCTCTGTTTAATGCACGTAACCCCATTGGCTTCATCCATTTGCTGTTGTGCAGTGGAATCTTACCCATACGCTTATTTAAAAGCTACGAATTTACGCGTTTGATGACAACCTAAGGAAAAGTGTACATGCCTGGGTTGTAGTTGTTACCTCATGTAAATATTTTCGGTCAAAAAACAATGCATCACCTTTGCAGTTTCACAGGCACATGCCACAGACTATGGTTATGAAAACTACAGAAACAAAGCAATTACTGTGTGCAAATTACTATAATGTGATTATTGCTTCACAGGTACACCAGGTAATTGTATTACACGCCCCTCCACAGTACAGGATCATCATTAAGGCTATGATTATGTCATGAATTGTCATGGAAGTCACGGAATCCGTGGCTTCCAGAGACCTCCATGACATTTCCTGCCCTGGGGCTGGAGCTGTCAGCAGGAAGCCCTGCAGCTCTCAGCCACTGCTGGCCCCTGGGCAGCAGGGAGACCCCGCAGTGCCCAGCCGCTGAGGGCAGCAGGGGCATCCCACAGCTCCCAGCCACTGAGGATTGCAGGGGACCCACCCCCGACAGCTCTAGCCACCGCAGGCAGCAAGGGGACCCCGGATCTCCCACTCCCCATGGGCGGCAGGGCCCCCCGCTGCTGCCCAGCAGTGGCGGGTGGGAGGGAGGACCCCATAGCTGCTCAGCCCCGGCTGGTGGCGAGGGGACCCCGCAGCTGCTAGCCATTTGGCGGGGCACGAGGGGACCCCAGAGCCCCCAGCTGCTGTGGGTGCTGTCTTCCCTCCCCATTTTGTCAGGAATATTTTTAGTAAAAATCAGACAGGTCACGGGCTTCCATGAATTTTTGTTTATTGCCGTGACCTGCCCATGATTTTTACTAAAAATATCCCTGACAAAATCTGATCCTTAATCATCATCATCAATAATAACAGGAAAACAGCCTGAAGAATACCATCCATACCAAACTGATCACAGAACTGCATAGGGAGGTTGTGGAATCTCCATCTCTGGAGATATTTAAGAGTAGGTTAGATAAATGTCTATCAGGGATGGTCTAGACAGTATTTGGTCCTGCCATGAGGGCAGGGGACTGGACTCGATGACCTCTCGAGGTCCCTTCCAGTCCTAGAATCTATGAATCTATAAACTGGGTCTACTGCAATTATAAGGCCCAGACTGCTGGTGTTGAAATGTTAGGTGCCTCAAAAACATTATCCAAAGGAGATCCATAGTGTATACAAAATGCTGGTGGAGGAATGGCAATGGGGAGGTGGTCAACCAAGGCTCATCCAGACTCCAGTCCATAGGAGCAGCTGCAGAAGCAGCCAAATCAGGGACTGCTGCACAGGGAGGAAGGAGTATGATGTGTCCACCCAGAGCCACCTGTCCCCCAGAACTCTTCCATGATCCAGAACTGTGAAGGGAAAACACCCCACACACACACTCAAGGTAAACTAGGACACAAGGTGATGCCCCTCAACCACATGGCCTTGAGGGAAAACTGCAGAAAGGAACCAGCCAGAGACTACACTGAGTAAGAGCATCTACAGAAGCAGCTAAAGCATGGACCCTCAGACATTCATAGAGCTCTACAGTCTTGGCTGGACTTTCTCTGTCCTATGCTGTTTGGTTGTCTGCTCCAGCCCTCTCCCGCCACTTCTCTTACAGTCTCTTCACCTCTTACCCTCTTCTCCCCCTGCCCTGTCCCCTCACCTCCCTTTCCTTCAGTGTCCCCTCTCCCTTCTCATTTCTTTCCCCTTAGGTTATCCCCTTCTAATGGCACACACCCCATAAATAAAATCATAGCACTGACATGCCATATGCTGCCATTACATTGTTCCCTCTGCTGGTGTGTTCTATCCCTTCTACCCTGTATCTGTCTTGTCTATTTAGACTGTAACCTCTTTGGGGCAGGGACCTTCTACTACTGTGTTTGTACAGTGCCTAGCACAATGGGGCTCCACTCATGGTGGATCCTTAGGGTCCTAATAAACAAGCTTAATAATAATAAGGAGCACCTATGCCTTGCATGATAGTCAGCAGCTCAGGAAGAACTTGTGAAATAGTTTATGCATTGGTTAATATTCTTTCTTAAGTTGTGTAAGCAGGTGGCCATTCAATTCCTGCTATTTTTTTGCTGCCTTCCCAGCTATTCGTGCCGATTTCATTGAGACTCATCACTGAGCGCGTGGTGCTCTTTGGTTCAAATTCAGTGCTTGCACCATTTTTCCCGAAGACTTTCTTCCCAAGACTTTAGCAACATTTTTTAAATGCCCTTGATTTACCCTATTCCAAAAATTACACATGTTCACATTAACTTCCCTTCCCTCTACCAATCTGAGGACTGGCAATACAGCAGCAAGGTACTAGCAAGCACCTTTTTGCGAGGGAGTTCTCCAGGTGAAGGAGGAGTGACTATGTGACCCTTGGGATGAGTTTGTTGTTTGATGTGTGCTTTCATGTTTGAAGTTGATAGTGTGGTCTGTTCTGGAGGCTGTGCACTGAACCAAACGGCCTGCTAGGCTAAGCTTAGAGTTTACAAACCAGGCTTTAGTCTACTATCCTATGATCCCTTGACAAGGGGCGGGGCAAACTCAGGGAGAATAGGGGTTTAAAAAGCCAGCACCTAAATGATCGGAGGAACTAGTGAACAGGGGAGTTTTGTGAGGATGTTTAAACAGGGAACATGAGAGGCAGATACACCTAACAAACATACTCTAAACTCAGGCCAATACCCCCTCTACCCCTGCCAAAAAAAAAAAAAAAGACCCCCACAGGAGTAAAAAGAGAATGCAGGCAGAAGTCCAGCAGCAGAGTGGGGGCTATCCAGTTTATTGCACTGAATGCAGCATGCATGATTACCTGCCTCGTGGGGAGATGTATGCATTTGGTGTGAACAACTCATGGCCTTTAAGACCAGTACTAGCTCTTGAGACCAGAGTAGCTAATCTGGAGGAGCTAAGGGAGGCAGAGAAGTACATCAAAGAGACTTTCAGGGACACAGCAGAGCAGTCCTACCCACAGTCTGACA
The DNA here is from genome assembly GCF_002925995.2 of Terrapene triunguis. Classification (NCBI taxonomy): domain Eukaryota; kingdom Metazoa; phylum Chordata; order Testudines; family Emydidae; genus Terrapene; species Terrapene triunguis. The sequence goes on along the minus strand of NW_020664435.1, from coordinate 788,772 downwards.
GCTTCCATACTATTGAGGAGGATGAAAGTCTTGGGGAAGGAGAACATCAAGCTGAAGCAGAGGGAAATGATCCCATAGTTGGGACACTCCTTGCAGATGATGTCATGGTGTCCTCTCAGACCGAGGATACCCCTCTGGGGGAGGGGACTCCAGTTATTAGGAAGAGACAGATAATAGTACTGGGGGGTTTGATTATTAGACATATAGATAGTTGAGTTTATGATGACTGGGAGAATCACATGGTGAATTGCCTTCTGGGTGCGAAGGTTGTGGACCTCTCAAGACATCTAGACAGGCTTATGTGCTTTGCTGGGAAGGAGCCCATGTAGGTAACAAAGACATAAAGAAAGGTAGGAGAGAGGTCCTGGAGGCCAAATTTAGACTGCTAAGTAAGAGATTAAAGTCCAGGTCCTACATGGTAGCATTCTCTGAAATGCTTCCAGTTCCACACATAGAGTCAGTTAGACAGGGTCTCAATGCATGGATGAGATGATGGTATTGGGAGCAGGGATTTAGGTTTACTAGGAACTGGGGAACCTTTTGGGAAAGGAGGAGCCTCTACAGGAAGGATGGGCTCCACCTAAATCAAAACAGAACCAGACGTAAAATTAAAAAGGTCATAAAGGAGTTTTTAAATGAAGGGCTGTGGGAAAGCTGACAGATGCAGAGGAGCACATGGTTCAGACAGACACATGCCTTAAGGGAGGATTTATTAAAGCCGATACTCTATATCAGGGGTCGGCAAAGTTTCAGAAGTGGTGTGCCAAGTCTTCATTTATTCACTCTAATTTAAGGTTTCACGTGCCAGTAATACATTTTAATGTTTTTAGACGGTCTCTTTCTAGAAGTCTATAATATATAACTAAACTATTGTTGTATGTAAAGTAAATAAGGTTTTTAAAATGTTTAAGAAGCTTCATTTAAAATTAAATTAAAATGCAGAGCCCCCCGGACCAGTGGCCAGGACCCGGGGAGTGTGAGTGCTACTGAAAATGAGCTTGTGTGCCGCCTTCAGCACTCGTGCCATAGGTTGCTTGCCTCTGCTCTATATCCTAATAAAGAAGAGAGGATAGAAGTTCATAGAGTGCAGGTAGGAACTGAAGAGAAACTGCATCACACAAGGCAGACAACTAAATATTGACAAATTTTATAAGTATTTGTGTACAAATGCCATTAGTCTAAATATTAAGATGGGTGACATTGAGAGCCTGGTAATAAATGAGGTTATTAATATAATATGAATCACAGAAACTTGGTGGAATGATGATAATCAACAGGACATGATAATACCAGGGTACAAAATATAGAGGAATGACAGAGTAGGTCATGCTGGGGGTGGGGGGAGTGGCACTATATATGAAAAAAAACAGAGTCCAATATAGTACAAATCTGAAATGAATCAAACTTACCATAGAACTTCTAAGGATAGAAATTCCATACTTGAATAATAAGAGTACAGCAGTAGGAATATATTACCGACCACCTGACCAGGATGGTGATAGTGATTGTGAAATGCTCACAGAGATTAGAGAGGCTACAAAAACAACAACAACAACAACTAAAACAATAATAATGGGGGATTTCAACTTTCCCCATATTGACTGGATACATATCACCTCAGGACAGGATGCAGAGATAAAATTTCTAGCCACAATTAATGACTGCTTCTTGGAACAGCTAGTCCTGGAAACCACAAGGGGAAAGGCAATTCTTGATTTAGTCCTAAATGGCACTCAGGATCTTGTCCAAGAGGTGAATATATCTAAACCACTTGGTAATAGTGACTATAAGATAATTAAATTTAACATCCTTGTAGGGGGGAAATACCAAAGAAACCAATCACAGTAGCATTTAACTTCAAAAAGGAGAACTACACAAAAATGAGGAGGCTACTTAAATGGAAATTAAAATAAATAGATGAGAGAAATGCCTGCAAGCTGCATGGAAACTATTTAAAAACACCATAGTACAGACTCGAACTAAAAAGGATGCTCCAAATAAAAAATGTCAGTAAAAGGACCCAAAAAATGCCACCCTGGCTAAACAGCAGAGTTAAAAAGGTGGTTAGAGGCAAAAAGGCATCCTTTCAAAATTGGAAGTCAAATCCTGCTGAGGACAAGAAAAGAGCATAAACTCTGGCAAGTCAAGTGTAAACATATAAATTAGGCAGGCCAAAAAAGAATATGAAGAGCAACTAGCAAAAGACACAAAAACTAACAGCAAAAAAAAAATTTCAGTACATCAGAAGCTGGAAGTCTCACGAACAATCAGTGTGGCCACTGGATGATCAAGGTGCTAAAGGAGCACTCAAGGAAGACAAGGTCATTGTGGGAGAGCTAAATTAATTCTTTGCAATAGTCTTCACTGCAGAGGATGTGAGGGTGATTGCCACATCTGAGCCATTCTTTTTAGGTGACAAATCTGAGGAACCATCCCAGATTGAGGTGTCAATAGAGGAGGGTTTGGAACATATTGATAAATGAAACAGTAATAAGTCACCAGGACCACATAGTATTCACACCACAGTTCTTCTGAAGGAACTCACATATGAAATTGCACAGCTACTAACTGTGGTATATAATTTATTGCTTAAATCAGCATCTGTATCAGATGACTGGAGGATAGCTAATGTAATGCCCATTTTTTAAAAAGGCTCCAAAGGCAATCCTGGCAATTACAGGCCAGTAAGCCTAATTTCAGTACCAGGCAAATTGGTTGAAACCAAAGTCAAGAACAGAATTATCAGACACATAGAAGAACATGATATGCTGGGGAGGATTCAACTCGGATTTTGTAAAGGGAAATCATGCCTCAAATCTATTAGAATTCTTTAAGGGTGTCAACAAGCATATAGACAAGGGTGATCCAGTGGATATAGTATACTTGGACTTTCAGAAAGCCTTTGACAAGGTCCCATACCAAAGGCTCTTAAGTAAAGAAGGCAGTCATAGGATAAGAGGGAAAGCACTCTTACGGATCAGTAACTAGTTAAAAGATTGGAAATAAAGGGTAGGAATAAATGGTCAGTTTTCACAGTGGTGAGAGGTAAATAGCAGGTAAATAGCAGAGGTAAATACAGATCCCCCAGGGATCTGTACTGGGACCAATGCTGTTGTAAAAAGGGGTAAACAGTGAAGTGGCAAGTTTGCAGATGATACTAAATTACTTAAGATAAGTCCAAAGCTGACTGCAAAGAGTTACAAAGGGATCTCACAATACTGGGTGATTGGGCAAAAAAATGAAAGAGAAATTCAATATTGATAAATGCAAAATAACGCACAATGGAAAAAAATCCCAACCATCCACACAAAATGATGGGTTCTAAATTAGCTCTTACCATGGATATATCTCTGAAAACATCTGTTCAATGTGCAGCGGCAGTCAAAAAAGCTAACAGAATGTTAGGAACCATTAGGAAGGGGATAGATAATAAGACAAAAAATATCATAATGTCACTATATAAATCCATGGTACATCCACAACTTGAATATTTGCATGCAGTTCTGGTCATCCCATCTCAAAAAAGATATATTAGAATTGGACAAGCTACAGAGAAGGGGGACAAAAATGATTAGGGGTATGGAACAGCTTCCCTACGAGTTGAGATTAAAAGGACTGGGACTGTTCATCTTAGAAAAGAGACGACTAAGGGGAGGATATGATGGAGGTCTATAAAATCATGAATGGCATAGAGAAAGTGAATAGGGAAGTGTTATTTACTCCTTCACATACACACAAGAACATGGGGAACTAATGAAATTAATTGGCAGCAGGTTTAAAACAAACATAAAGAAGTACTTCTTCGCACAATGCACAGTTGACCTGTGGAACTGGTTGCCAGTGGATGTTGTGAAGGCCAAAACTATAACTAGGGTCAAAAAATAATTATATAAGTTTCATGGAGGATAGGTCCATCAGTGGCTATTAGCCAGGGGTTCTCAAACTGGGGGTCAGGACCCCTCAGGGGGTCATGAGGTAATTACATGGGGAGTCGCGAGCTGTCAGCCTCCACCACAAACCCCACTTTGCCTCCAGCATTTATAATGGTGTTAAATATATTTTTAAAAGTGTTTTTAATTTATAAGGGGGGAGGGATCGCACTCAGAGGCTTGCTATGTGAAAGGGGTAACCAGGACAAAAGTTTGAGAATAACTGCTATTAGCCAAGATGGTTGTGAAGGCAACCCCCTGTTCTGGGTGTCCCTAAACCTCTGACTGCCAGAAGCTGGGACTGTACAACTGGGATGGATCACTCAATAATTGCCCTGTTCTCTTCATTCCCTCCGAAGCATCTGGCACTGGCCACTGTCAGAAGACAGGATACTGGGTTAGATGGACCATTGGTCTGACCCAGAATGGCCATTCTTATATTCTATATAATGGTGACGAATGTGCTATGAAATCCTAGCTATTAAGACACAGATATTGCCTGCATCTCTACAGTTATAATATCACTCATGAGTGACAGATCTTGTGGGCCTGAGCACTGGGATCCATGGCGGACACATCCCGATGAAGGTACTGTGTGCGCTGACTGTAACAGTTAGACTGCTCTTCCCCCACCAATGATGACTTGAGACATAGAGGCCACAGATGTTTTCCTGTCCATGATGGTAGCCTGTACATAAATACAAATGAATATAAATTTGCATTAAGACTGCACTGTTCAAAATTGGTATTAGTCAGCCTGCCTGTCTACTTCCTCCTCTGTTTCTTCAAACCAGCTCTTGAATTTGTCCTTTGTACCTTTGTTCCTCCAAAGCCACGTCCACACCCTGTTCTCACAGCCAGCCTGCTCCCAGTACTCCTGTTCACCTGGTCAAAGTAAGGAAATGTCCACGTCTTCTGAGCTGTTTCACTTGCCAATAACATCTTTGATTATTAGTGGTGCGTAGATAGCTCTAGGTTTTTAAACTTTAGCCATTGCTGGATAGAGAGGCCTGGACCAAAACACTGTATTTGCAGAGTCGCCAGACTGAGTTACGTTTTCCTGAAACGTACAAACATGTTTTAATATTTTATTTTACAGTTTGTTTCTCTATCCCTGCCTCAGGCTGTCTTTCTGCACCGCCTCTGCTGGTGGCACTGTAATTCCACCCAGTTTCCCCTTGATTAAAAAAGCATTTCCAGCTAGCAAATCTACAAGGGATACATCTTTTGCTTAATCAGTACAACAGTGGCCCATTTGTTAGAACATTTTTAAACAGTTTGGTTTAATCAGCTTAATGTCCAAATAAGTTCTAGACTTGCACAGAGTGACTGTGTCCAAACAAGATTTTTTTCTTCTTAACACACGTCATAATCCTTTATAAACGCCAAGTACATTTCTCTGAAGTCATAATTATAGCTATTTTACAGCATGTTAACACTCGCCTTTCTTAGGTTTAGAACACTAATTTCTCTTTATTATAATGTTGAAAAACACTAAATACTCTCATGTTGCTGCTGGTTCTTAGTACTCCCAAATCTACACATATAAATAATTTACCTTTATATAGTGCCTTTCCTTCATGACTTTATACATACAACACTAATGAAACATAGGCAGCTCTGAGAAGAAGGGCAGCACCCATGTGGTACATAGCACAACAGTAGCAGAGAAGGACATTTTGGCCAAGGAAATCAGGACAAACTCCTATTCTTGCAAATAGTGCCACTGGGTCTTTCCTATTGATGCAGCACAAATAGGACCTTGATTTAGAAGGTCTCATCCTAAAGGTCTTTGCTTAGGGTGCAATGTACCCCCAGACAGAGGGATAGAACAATGTCTATGCATCAATCAAAAGAGAGCTTAAGGGGACTTACATGGTGCCTAGACTTTGTATTGGCTCTCTGCACAAAGTGAATTTCATCTGTTCTAAAATACATGGTACTCTGTATATATACCAGAACCACTTACAATGGCAACCCTGGGCAAGGCTTTCTAACCCTAGACTCCACTTGGAAAGGTCAAGTGCTTGCAGGGGCCATGGCTGTCAGCATTCACCCAGAACCAGACCCTGATCTGTGACCCACCCAATTCCCGCAAGTCACACAATCCATATCTAGATACTTCAGTCCTGCTCTTTATGTTGATTGTACAAAAATTTAAAACAGATCTAGCTAATCAGGTACATGAGGAGAGTGTGTGGGCAAGGTAGTATAGGGTAGAGCCCAATTAGCAAAAATGTCAGACTAGCCAACAAACTTACAAAAACAAGACTAATATTTGTATACATTTGTGCACAAATCCGCAGAAGAATGTGATTTCCTGTGTTAATGTTATGCTGTAACAAACCCCAATGTTGGGAAGAAATTGCATGCAATTGTGGAGAACCTAAAGAATTTGATCGGCATCACATACTGTATAGAAATGCAAAACCCCCATATAAATAAAAATCTGCCATTCGGCCTTTCCAATGCTGGTTCTACTCTCTTTCATAGAGACAAGAGGGAGGAGGGAGGTTAGCACTTCATTAGCACTTAAGTAACCTAAAAATATCAAAGAGAAATTCAGAACGTCAAACCACATGAAACAATTCTGTTTTAGGGTTTTTAGAAAATGTGGTCATTGGTGCATTTTGTTGGCAGGAGGAACCAGAAGTAAATATGCATTAGACCTACTGCCTTTATTTCCCCCACAGTGATTGCACCCACAGACCTGCTAGTACCATCTTAATGTCATACACTGGAAAGTCAGTAATCACATGAACACACTTCAATTTTTACTTCTGCAAAAGTATGCACTCTCTGAACACAGAATGAACAAAAAATACTGAGTTAGTGCCAAGAAATTCTTAGAGTGAATTTGAATGGGATTAAATAAGAAATATGAGAAGTGACAACATGAAAGAGAGATTTGCTTAGAACTGTTTCTTTTGAGAGAGTCTGAAGTATCTGGATTTAGATCATCTAAATTATGAGAGAAGTCATGGAAACTTTGAAACTTTGAAACATTTTCTTACCAAATATCATGCTGATTTCATAGGAAATCCAGTGCGCTGAGTCTTGAACCCAGAATCAGAAAAAAATCCATTAATTGCTTGAGTATCCCTGTAGACATATAGAAAGTGACAAAACCAGTAGTCCACATAGAAAAAACAGGAGAGTTGGTAGGTCTAGACATGTACTAGATAGGCTGCAAGAGGGCTGAATGGGCCTTGTAGATCCTAATATATCAATAATTATATTATCTTCTATAGTGAGTTCCACCCAAAAAGTGCAAAACACTGTAGAATATTAATGGATTCAGCCTAAACACAACCCTGTGAAGTCAATATTATCCAGAGCTGGGTGGAAAATTTAGATATGTTTCACAAAAAGACAAACAAACAAAATGAAAGATTATTGAATTTTTTTCTTTTTTTCTTTTTTTAACCTCTCTTTTTTAAAAATTCAAGTCTCTCTTATTTAAAAAAACCCTCCCTTATTTATGGTTTAAAAATGAATGGGAGGGGGAAATTACAAAGTGAAAGGAAGTGGTTGTTTTCCCACGCTTTCACTTCACTTTTTTCCATCTTTTTCCAATGTAAAAAGAGAGTTGGAAAGAGAAAGAGAGAGAAAATGGGATATTTCCCACTTTATATATGGGGAACAGGCACAAAAGTTAACTCAACTTAGTGGGAAGTGACCTGCCCCAGGTCACACAGGAAGTCTGTGGCAGAACAAAATTCAGAAAAGGGATTCTCTCCACTGCCCTGGCCCCTTTACATCTCACTCACTGCAGAACATGTGTGCCGTGTAGCTCACATCTTCTATATAAATGACTTCCATGAACTCTGTCTAGCATACACAGAGGAGCACACATTCTAGGAGAAACCACATTGTGTATCTAGGTTGCAGAAGGAAACGTACATCTGACAATCAGGGTCAAGGAACCCTCTGTGGAGAATCGAAGAGGAAACCCCCAAAATAAGCAGTGAAATCAGCTGATTGCATACTATGTTATTTCGCTGTAAAAGCATATCCAGTAAGATCTTTTATGAAAGCTTGTAATGCACTGAACTTAATAGTCCTTATGTGTCTATATAGAAAATTGTAACTGTAACTCTGGTGCAACTTCAGCAGCATCTCAAACAGGGCAATGAAGCTGTCAGGCAGGGAAGGGCTACCTCCCCAACCAGATGTGACTGTCTTCAAGCACCTAGCCTTTGTCCAGCCCAGGAAAAACAATGAGGAACCAACAAAACAAATGGCAACAGCTTGAAACTGAAGAGAAAACATTTGGGAACTAAGGAGGGTGTTTTCCCCACTTTTCATATCTATATTGACTAAAGAAAAAAAACTGCAAACCCTTTTAGACCATGTCTATACTGCAAAATTAGGTCAGCCTATAGCCCCTGCAGTTATTAAATCGCTTGTGTGGGCATGTGTGGCTCCTTGTGTGTCCCCTCACCAGAAGTGCTTGTATCAATTGTATTGTCAGGGTGGGGCATTGTGGGACAGCTCCTGAAAGCCAGTAACAGTTGATGAAAGTACTGCAGTGTCTACACTGACACTGTGCCCTAGTCTCCACTACGAGTTTAGGTCGAATTTAGCAGCGTTAGATCGATTTAACCCTGCACCCGTCCATACGACGAAGCCATTATTTTCAACTTAAAGGGCTGTTAAAATCGATTTCTGTATTCCTCCTCCTCTGAGGGGATTAGCTCTGAAATCGACCTTGCCGGGTCGAATTTGGGGTAGTGTGGACGCAATTTGATGGTATTGGCCTCCAGGAGCTATCCCAGAGTGCTCCATTGTGATCGCTCTGGACAGCACTCAACTCCGATGCACTGGCCAGGTAGACAGGAAAAGGCCCGCGAACTTTTGAATCTCATTTCCTATTTGGCCAGCATGGCGATCTGCAGGTGAGTGCAGATCTCATCAGCAGAGGTGACCATGATGGAGTTCCAGAATCACAAAAGAGCTCCAGCATGGACCGAACGGGAGGTACGGGATCTGATCGCTGTATGGGGAGACGAATCCGTGCTATCAGAACTCCATTCCAAAAGATGAAATGCCCAAATATTTGAAAAAATCTCAAAGGGCATGAAGGACAGAGGCTATAACAGGGACCCGCAGCAGTGCCACGTGAAACTTGAGGAGCTGAGGCAAGCCTACCAAAAAACCAGAGAGGCAAACGGCCGCTCCAGGTCAGAGCCCCAGACATGCCGCTTCTATGATGAGCTGCATGCCATTCTAGGTGGTGCAGCCACCACTACCCCACCTCTGTGCTTTGACTCCGTCAATGGAGTAGCACACAACAGGGATGCGGGTTTTGGGGATGAGGAAGATGAGGAGGAGGAGGTTGAAGATAGCTCACAGCAAGGAAGCGGAGAAACCATTTTCCCCAACAGTCAGGAACTGTTTCTCACCCTGGACCTGGAGTCAGTACCTCCCGAACCCACCCAAGGCTGCCTCCCGGACCCGCCAGGTGGAGAAGGGACCTCTGGTGAGTGTACCTTTATAAATATTACACATGGTTTAAAAGCAAGTGTGTTTAATGATTAATTTGACCTGGCATTCGCAGCCAGTACAGCTACTGGAAAAGTCTGTTAATGTGTCTGGGGATGGAGTAGAAATCCTCCATGGACATCTCCATAAAGCTCTCCTGGATGTACTCCCAAAGCCTTTGCAAAAGGTTTCTGGGGAGGGCAGACTTATTCCGTCCTCCATGGTAGGACACTTTACCACGCCAGGCCAGTAGCACGTAGTCTGGAATCATTGCATAACAAAGCATGGCAGCGTATGGTCCTGGTGTTTGCTGGCATTCAGACAACATCCATTCCTTATCTCTCTGTGTTATCCTCAGGAGAGTGATATCATTCCTAGACACCTGGTTGAAATAGGGTGATTTTATTAAGGGGACATTCAGAGGTGCCCATTCCTGCTGGGCTGTTTGCCTGTGGCTGAACAGAAATGTTTCCTGCTGTTAGCCACGTGGTGGGGGGAGGGGTGAAGCAATCATCCCAGAGAATTGTGTGTGTGTGTGTGGAGGGGGGTTAGTTGGGTTTGTGCTGCACGTTAACCCGAAAACCACAGCCCCTCCTCCTTTTAAATGGCCAACTCATTTTAAATGGCCAACCCAACGGGTGCTTGGTATGGGAAATGAGGGCGCTGCTGTTTGAAATCATTCCCACGTTATGAAGGTTAAAGAAGCCAAAAGGCTGTGTCTTACCATGGCAGCCTGCAAGCCAAATTCTGTTACCCGGCCCTGCATGAAAGTTCTCTCATACCAAACCAGCATACCCTCAATAAGAGGCAAAATGCGACCTTGTACCGAAAGCACATGTGCTATGTAATGTAAACAGCAAGGTTTACGGTGAAAGAGTCTACCCATTGTTCTCTAAAATGTGTCTTTTTAACTACCACCCTCCCTTTTTTTTCCTCCACCAGCTGCAAATGTTTCAACGCTCACACTATCTTCTCCTTCCCAGAGGCTAGTGAAGATTAGAAGGCGAAAAAAACACACTCGCGATGAAATGTTCTCTGAGCTCATGCAGTCCTCCCACACTGAAAGAGCCCAGCAGAATGCGTGGAGGCAGACAATATCAGAGTTCAGGAAAGCACAATATGAACACGAGAATAGGTGGCGGGCTGAAGATAATAAGTGGCGGGCTGAAGATGATAGGTGGCGTCAGCTTGGTGACAGAAGGCAAGAGGCAATGCTGAGGCTACTGGAGGAACAAACTGATATGCTCCGGCGTATGGTTGAGGTTCAGGAAAGGCAGCTTGAGCACAGACCGCCACTACAGCCCCTGTGTAACCAACCGCCCTCGTCCCCAAGTTCCATAGCCTCCTCACCCAGACACCGAAGAATGTGGTCGGGAAGCCTCCGGGCACCCAACCACTCCACCCCAGAGGACTGCCCAAGCAACAGAAAGCTGGCATTCAATATGTTTTAAAGTGCAGTGTAGCCTTGTCCTTCCCTCCTCCCCCACTAGGGTGACCAGATGTCCCAATTTTATAGGGACAGTCTCAATTTTTGGGTCTTTTTCTTATATAGGCTCCAATTACCCCCCCACCCCGTCCCAATTTTTCACACTTGCTGTCTGGTCACCCTATCCCCCACCCCACCCGGTGCTTCCCTCCTCCCCCACCCCTCCCAGGCTACCTTGGCAGTTATCCCCGTATTTGTGTGATGAATTAATAAAGAATGCATGAACATGAAGCAACAATGACTTTATAACCTCTGCAAGCGGTGATCGAAGGGGGGAGGGGAGGGTGGTTAGCTTACAGGGAAGTAGAGTGAACCAAGCTGGGGGGTCATCAAGGAGAAACAAATAGAACTTTTACACCGTAGCCTGGCCAGTCATGAAACTGGTTTTCAAAGCTTCTCTGATGCGCACCGTGCCCTGCTGTACTTTGCTAACCGCCCTGGTGTCTGGCTGCATGTAATCAGTGGCCAGGCGATTTGCCTCAACCTCCCACCCCGCCATAAACGTCTCCCCCTTACTCTCACAGATATTGTGGAGCGCACAGCAAGCGGTAATAACAATGGGAATATTGGTTTCGCTGAGGTCTATACAAGTCAGTAAATTGCACCAGTGTGCTTTTAAATGTCCAAATGCACATTCTATCACCATTCTGCACTTGCTCAGCCTATAGTTGAACAGCTCCTGACTACTGTCCAGGCTGCCTGTGTACGGCTTCGTGTGCCATGGCATTAATATAATATATGGAGATATACCTATCTCATAGAACTGGAAGGGACCCTGAAAGGTCATCAAGTCCAGCCCCCGCCTTCACTAGCAGGACCAAGTACTGATTTTGCCCCAGATCCATAAGTGGCCC
>NW_020664435.1:749708-777009 GCF_002925995.2 Terrapene triunguis | reverse complement strand
TAGCCCTCCCTCCACTATTCACAGAGGGATAGAGGGGAGAGCAAATGAATACAAAACAAATCTGGTCTCTTTATTGTTTTGATCCACTCCATCTCTCTTATTCATCTTAGGCTGGCAGCAGACGGTGCAGTATGACTGCTAGCCATCGTCATCTCCTGGCTGCTCGCCAGAAGACAGTGCAGTATGACTGCTGGTCATCGTCGTCTCCCATTTCTGTCCAGGCGCCCCCGGCCGACCTCACCGAGGCCAGCCAGGAGCACACATATCTGCCCAGGCGCTCCCGACCAACCTCACCGAGGTCGGCTAAAAGAGCACCCAGGAGACGACGACGACGGCTACCAGTCGTAAGGCACTGTCTGCTGCCAAAACGCAATGAGCTGCTGCTGTGTAACAATGCAGTACCACGTCTGGCAGCACCCAGGAGACATACGGTGACGATGAGTTAAGCGGGCTCCATGCTTGCCGTGGTATGTCGTCTGCACGGGTAACCTAGGAAAAAAGGTGAGAAATGATTTATTGCCGTTGCTTTCATGGAGGGAGGGGTGAGGCCTGACGACATTTACCCAGAACCACCCTCGACAATTTTTTTGCCCCATCAGGCATTGGGAGCTCAACCCAGAATTCCAATGGGCGGCGGAGACTGCGGGAACTGTGGGATAGCTACCCACAGTGCAATGCTCCGGAAGTTGACACTAGCCTCGGTATTGTGGACACACTCCGCCGAGTTAATGGTCTTAATTGTCTTAAGTGGGGACACACACAATATACTGTATAAAATCGATTTCTAAAAAATCGACTTCTATAAATTTGACCTATTTTCGTAGTGTAGACATATCAATCTAATTACATCAACTGTGTTTCTACGCCAGTTGGGGAGGTGGTGTTACTAAATAGGTGTAGAAGAAGTGGGTTGTAGCCCACGAAAGCTTATGCTCTAATAAATTTGTTAGTCTCTAAGGTGCCACAAGTACTCCTGTTCTTTTTTTAGGTGTAGTGAGGCACTTACATTGGCAGGAGCCAAATTTAAGTGAAGACACTTCCACAGCTAGGTCAACGCAAGGCAGCTTAAATTGACCTAACCCTCTAGTATAGACCAGGCCTGGAAATGGACAGGATCTGAAGTGAAGATCATCCAGAACTTGGGGAACAGCCTTGAGGCAGGAGGCTGTCTGTGAAAGCTGGATCTCTTCTATAGCTGGTGGTACACTGGGAAACTGTTTTAAGGCAATAGGGAACCCTTATTAGAAAAGGGATTTTAATCTAACATGAAAGTGTAAAGCCTGAGGTTGTGTTTTTATGTTTATTTTCTGAGTAACTTTTATAGGTTTGCTTCCCTTGCTTCATCTTTGAACCTATGGCTTTTCTATTAAATAAACTTTTTGTTTATTTTTCCCAAGCAGGTCTCTGGTGTGCAAACTTTGTGGAGTATGTGTGTGCCAAAGTAAGCTAGTGTCTGGGGGGCTGGTTTCACACCTTTGGAGGTGACGAACCAGGGGGAACGGTCCAACTTGGGGGGGGGGGGACGTATTTGGGGAGATCCAGGACTGGAAGGGTTGTTGATGTTACCCTGCAAAGAGTAACTAGGCTGGTGAGAGCCAAGGTGAGACTTTATGATTGTGGACAGGCTACTGGTGTCAGGGAACAGAACCATAGCTACACAGCACAAAGGCTCCCAAAGTTACAGGGCAGGCAGTGACAGAACCCCTTACTGGTACCCATAACATCACAGTATGCTATTGTCATATTAGAGATTCCATATGTGATCAGGTGGTTAAAAACTCTATTGTAATGTCTGCACCTGGGGGTGGCAAAGTGAAAGTTTGCACACAGCTTTAAATTTGGCATTTCCAGATTTGTGAATGGTTAGCTGTGCAACCTCAACATTCTCTCGGGGTAGATTTTTTATGGAGTTAGTTGGCGTTTTTTTAATCTGCTTGTTTTTTCTAGTTACTTCCTTAATACCCTAGAGTAAATCCTTAGTTTGGTATCTTTATTTCTGATCCTTCATCTTGGTTCCTCATGCTGAATTTTGGGAGAAATAGATCATGAATTGCATTTCCAGGTTGTAAAACTGAGAGGAAGCAATAGGCTTATATAGCTTGCAATTTGTATGCCACACAGCGTGCATAGTGAGGAGACTTGATTTATACTTTATTACAACTATTCTCATCTACAGTTTTTCCTCCTCCTTTTTTTGGCTTATGAACCTACATATTAAAAGTTCTGAGCCTGGTGTTTTTAATTTATTAGTATCACATACAGTAGAGTGAATGTGTTAAGTGTACAGATTGTGTTCAAAGAGCTGCACTGAACTAATAGCCAGCAAGTGTATTTCAATGTACATTTAAAATATAGGGTCTGATGCTCATCATGCTAAGGTCCTTTACGCTGCTATAGTAGTATAAAGGGGCTTACAGTAAACTATTCCCACTATAAGGCCCCTCTACATTTTTCCCTTTTAATATAAATAAGACTTGAGCCCCAGACATTTTACATTTGGAGAGCACCTCTCAGCCCAGATGGTTTTACATCATGGCAATGCAGCCATGCGGAGGACAAGTCAACCGATGCGCAGCACACTGCACTATAAAGCAGGCATGAAAAGTTCTGCCCAATGATGCCAGGGCAAGTTCCCTTACGAAGAGCAGCCTTGGGATCTTTAATGTCCGGGTAGAGGGACAGAAAGTTGGTTTTTAAGTAAATTGCATGGAATTCAATTTATCTACATTCCCAGAGTGAGAAGCTGATTTGGCCATGCCAAGAATTGAACCTGTAGTTCCACAGAGTCTAGGTAGTTCAAATCTGTGGCTTCCGGCCCTGATTCAACAAAGCACTTAAGCACGTGCTTAGCTTTCAGCACAAGTCCCATTCGGATTTATACTTAAGTACATACTCAAGTGCTTTGCTGAACTGTCCTCTCCAGATGGCAAGGGGGAAGAAGATATGACAAAGGGGAAGCAAATCATCCCCCCCTTCGCTCTGCTATTTGTTTGCATATGCCAGAGAACAGCACAAACTGTTCAGCAAGCTGTACAGCACGACACAGCCTGTCGCAAAAATGCAGCCTCCCTATTGGATTCCGAAGAAAACTGATCATAAACAATCCACACAGTTCAGACATTCCTGCTAACAATGCCCTTGAAATCCTCTGGGCCTGCTGCCACAAACAGCAAACTTGTAGGGGCAAGAGACAGGGGTGAGTAGTGCATCTATAGCTAACAGAGGACAATCAACATCTGCACATTCAATGGGCAATTCTGTAGAAACAAAATGACTGCACTAAATCATAATGAACTAACATTATTTGCAGTGATAAAAAAGCATCATGCTCTGAGGCACCTGAGATTAGGGTGACCAGATGTCCCAATTTTATAGGGACGGTCCCGATTTTTGAGTCTTTTTCTTATATAGGCTCCTATTACCCCCCACCCCGTCTCAATTTTTCACACTTGCTGTCTGGTCAACCTACTTGAGATTGTAAGAGAAGACTTACAAAATGAGAGGTGGGTGCAGTGAAAGATCCTGTACTGAATAATTAGCCTTCCCTGAAGAGACACTGGAGAGAGATAGAGGGGAACTTGAGAATTAAGGCCAATGGCTGTCCTTGGAAGCTGACACAATAAATATGTTGTTGATTAAACAAATTAAGTGGGAAGAGAAGAAATGCTGATGGAAAAGAAAAGCATGTTTGTGCCCAGCACACAGGATAAGTAGTTCCAAGAATAGCTCATCTGTGTGAGAATGCAACCCCTTACTGCAGCCAAGAGCAATGAAACACGGTGATTTTGGGATCAGCTTTCGTTTAGGCCCCTAATATTTCCAAGATTAAAAAAGCCAGAGAGAATTTGGGTCAGTTACTTTGTTGCTTTCTTCTCCTCTTCTGAGAAATGCATGTCTCCATCCTTTGCTTTATACCTGGAAGCGATCCAATATGCTTACCACATGACCATGAGGAAGAATAGCAATTTTGCCTAATTAGAAGAAGGCAGCCACATACTGTCACTTCTTCCATTCAAACAGTATACAAAGTCAAAATCTGCAAGGCATAAAGAAGAAGAGAACCCTCAAAATTGCTTTACTAATATTTATTTACAATCATTTCTTGATTGTTTTCCCAAAGCAAATTTACTTGACTTCCATCCATTCACAAATTATTCCATCAAAACACTGTATTAAAAAGATCCCTAGATATATTTGGGGAGGGGGGCAAATTCTCTACAGAAATAACTCCACTGATTTTAATGGAGTTATGCCAATGAAAGATTTATAAAATGAAATGTTGATACAACTCACAGCCATCTATTCTGTGTGAAGAGTCCTCAAAAATTAAAGTTAGCCATCTCAAGCAATCAGCTCATAAACCACAAACAATTATTTTCATGTGGTGATAGTTAAGTTTGCATCAGGACATGCCCCATCTACTCAACACCTTAAAAGCAATGGAATCAGAAGCTAACGGGAAAAGTATTTTGTATTTTTTGCCACCGGTACATTGCCTATAACACTTGATAACACACTCCTACAGCACTATTGATAATACACACCAATGATCCATGAGTAGGGGAGTTAAAAATTTCCTGTCTAAACTGTTTTTAAGGGGAGCTTGGGTTTTCAACTATGTGACACCGGTGGGCCAGATGCCAGCTCTTCCCTAGGCTGCAGGCATAAGCTAAAAACTGACAAACTTACAGCTGAAGACCAGACCAGTTCACCTGTATGCTAGTTTTGCTCAAAATAGGTATTAGTCTTATAAGAATGTATTTGGTGTTTAGGCTCTATGAAATGCTTGTAAAGTTGCTGCAAGAATTAATTTCACTTGCAATGTCTGTGTTCCATGCTATAAGAAAATAGGTAAGTTTTGCTTTATAACTTTGAAAATGTTTGCTCTGAACTTGTGTACAGGAATCGTCCCCCCACCCCATCCAGAAGGACTATCAAAAGCAGATGGATGGGTCATCAAGGAATATCACAATACAAAGGATTGGTTAATGGCTCTATCCCACCTGGGAAATGCTACATGCAAGGAAGCGCACCCTGTGGACTTAAACACTGAATGAAATAAAACAAAGCCACAGGAAAATTTTCCATCTCTTTGGCTGTTTGAACTCTGACAGGGCCAGAGACTCTGAACTGAAACCAAAGATCCTCAGGCAGAGCCTCCTGGGAAGAGGTGACGCATGGTGGGGGGGCGGGGGCAGGCAGGACTACATGCCCCCCGCAGATTGCTTGGTCACATGGTGCAGCCAGGCCCCCTCCCTGCAGAGCAGCTGAGCTGGAGAGCTGCGCCTGGCAGGGAGAGGCAGAGGCAGGAGCAGAGGAACAGCTGGAAGCTGCTCAGAGGTGCTGCTGCTTTCCGGAAGGGGGAAGGCTGCCGGGAGGAGGGGGGATGATGATGAGAGGCTGTTATGGGGTTGTGCCCCCCCCCCCCCCCGCCCACTGTCAGCAGGCATGGGGCATCTATGCTCCTGGGTCTTTCCTGAAAGACACTTTGAATTGACAGATCACTTCAACTCTGTCACTCTTAGGATTTAGATGGTAACTCATTTGTATGTATATGTTTGCTTACTTTAACCTGTAAATAACTCATTTCTTTTTCCTACTTAATAAACCTTTAGATAGTTTATTACAGGATTGGCTTCAGGTGTTATCTTGGTGTAAGATCTAGGATACCAATTGATCTGGGGGTAAGTGACTGGTCTTTTGGGACTGGAAGCAGCCTGAATGTGGTGTGATCTTTGGTGTAAGTGACCATTAATCACTAAGTCCAGTTTGTCTGGGTGGCAAGATAGACTGGAGAGTTTAGGGGACTGTCTGTGACAGGCCCACCGACCGGGGAGAGAGGGGGGCAAAGGGGGCAATTGCCTTGGGGCCCGGGCGATTTAAAAGGGCCCAGGGGTCCCAGGCCCTTTTAGATCGCCCAGGCGGGCCTCAGGGCTCCTAGGCTTGCGCGACCGCTCTGGGGCTGGACCCCGTGCTTTGGGGGGCCCCCCTGGGCTGGTGCGAGGTCAGTCCCAGAAGTGACTGGAGGTCCCGGAAGTGATGGATTTGTCACTTCTGCCCCGGGCCCCACCCCCCCTAAGAACGGCCCTGGTCCTGGGGCCTGGAATTCCTGCCGGCAGGCCTGGTCTGTGACTCCATGATAAGACTGTTATAGTGATTCAGGGCTTCACATTTGCTATTGGCTTGGTGAAATCTAACCAGTTTGGGGTGTTTGTCCTGTTTCTGACAGTCTGCACTCACAGTCATGAGCCACTCTAGACAGCATGACTGACTATATGAAATTTTCCACAAAAAGTGTCTTCTTAACTCCAACTTTTTGTTGAAAGACTGCACATCTGAAAACCAAAATGTTTTCAGTCTGGGGCCAAAACCTGAAAATTTCAATCTGGAAACTGTGAAACAACATTTTCAATCAAAACTAAACATTTTGACATCAAATTGAAAGATTTAATTTAAGCTCAATTCAACACTGAACCACATCCTCCTGAACCACTGCAGCACCTCATGGGAGTTGTAGTTTTGGTGCCTGATGGCCCCCTCCTCCTCTGTAGGCTAGGCTCCCCAGCCAGACTACACCCCCCATGCTACACTACAGCCATGTGATTCCCAGGATGCACTGCATGATGTCAGCAAGAGGGAAGACCATGGTGTATCATGGGAGATGCAGTCTGGCCAACCCATAGGGAAGAATGGGGGCATGGGGCATCTGAACTACAACTTCCATGAGGCACTATGGCAGCAAAGGTGGACATTGTTTAATGTCAAACTGACCCGCAATTAAACTGTAATATTTTAATTTGGGTTGACCCCATCCAAAATAAAATATTTTGTTTCGATTTTCCCAACAAAAGCTTTCAGTTTTTGGCCAAAAGTTTTCAGTTTTCAAACAAAAGGTCAACATTTGCCCGCCCCACCGCCACTCCCTCAAAAATTCTGACCAGCTCTATCTACAAGGCTTTCACTTGCATTGCCAACAAAAACCGAAAAGTGGCACATACCCCAGTTTCGTCAAATTTGCACTTTGACACAGAACCTTAACGGCAACCTCAAATGGTCTTTTAACCGATCAGTACGTCTGATTGTCACGCATTCCAAGTATTTGGGAAGTTAATCTGATTTAACATTGCTGAGATTGCCGTTAACCCTTGATCCATCAAAGCACCATGAAAAATTCAAACAACACTCAAAGTGTATGTCCCATGTTTTGGGTTTTGCCTTTTTTAATGAGATTTTTACAAAATAAAGGTTTCAAATGCCTATTACACTGAAAGCTCTAACTCAGCCTAAACTATATGTCATGGCCAGCTGCAGTTTGATAATAAACTGTTTACTGGCATCAAAAGCAAATAAATAGTTCCTTCCCCCCCAACCCCTGATGTAAATTAAAATCTTCACCCTGCACAAAATGCTGGGGAAAAAGATGGCTCTTGCGGCACAAGTGGAATATTAACAAATATTGGCTCTTGCAGACCCAGGGAGCTCTAGCTGTAAATCTCCTCTTCATTGCAAGGGAATTCCAGCTGAAGGACCTCTGGTGATCACAATGGTGGCAGTATGGCAGAGGCAGTCCCTCGAGTAATCAAATCCCCAAACATTTAAAGATTTAAAGGTTAAAAACAACACCTTGAATTGCACTTGGAAACGCATGGGTACCCAGTACAGCTACCACAGCACTGGCGCAGTGTTCTGCCAGTGCGATACTCCCCTGAAACAGGCCCTCCATGTTCTGCACCAGTTTCAATTTTCAAGATGTAGTTCCACGTAGAGTGAGTTCCCATAATTTAATCTCGAAGTGAGAAAGGTGCAGCTAAGCATAGCAAGGCTAGCATCTGAAAGAAATGGTGACACTGACAAGCACCAAAAGACAATGGGAAAAAATCCTTTTTGACTTCATCTGCTATTTACACATCCATTAGCAGCCTTCCGCCTGCAGCCCTGCCCACCCTTTTCTGCCCCTGTTCCACCCAGGGTCCCCCCATTCCACCCCCTCACTGCAGCCACGCAATCTCTTTTGCTCCTTTCTCCCCCCCCCTCCCCCCGTGGCCCCAAGACCAGAGAATCTCTGTCCCTGAGCCATGGACCAGGGCCTCAGTGGGGAGTGAGAGCTCCTCCAGTCCCAGGTCTGCAGCAGGGGTCTGGGTACTGGGGCTTCCTCCCCTCCCCCACGGTTCTGTGGGGGACCAGGGAGCCGATGAGGAGGGAGGGACTTCCCCCGTCCCGCAGTTGCTGCCAGGGACAGGGTCAGGGGCCGCTGGGGAGGAGAGGGGCATGGGGGCCACTGGAGGGGGGCTTCCCCCGTCCCATGGCTTCTGATGGGGACAGGTCAGGGGCCATTGGGGGGCTTCCCCCCACCCAGCCTGCTGCCGCAGAGCAGGGCCAGGGCATGGAGGCTTACCCCGCCCCACCCCCTTGGCAGCCAGGGCTTCGGGCTTCCTCCAGCAGCACTGGATTTTTCCAGGGGGCCCCCCAGTTGGCCGGGGCCCCTCGGCATGGGCCCCGTCGGCCCAGTGGCTAATCCGCCACTGCCTGTAGGATAAGTATACAATTAAAGAATTAAAGTTAGCTTAAGTTTGGTTAAGGAAATATATATGTGTTGTAAAGAAAGGCCCTGACTAACAAGCAGAAGGAAGGCCTTGGAAATAATGAGTGTTAAGGCCAGAAGGAATAGGGTAGGGACAATGTCTGGTTCAAAGAATAACTAATGAGATAAGGGGAAATTTCTAAAAAGAAGGTCTCTGACAAATAGGGATGACTGCAGATGCTTTTAAATCAAAGCTAATCTGTCTTAAAATGAGCTAACACGGCCCTTCCCCAACCCACATACCAGTATTAAAGTCTGTGTGACCCCAGATGCAATGGGAAAACCATTGGGCAGCATGAAGGATGGGAGGAAAGGCCTTGGGAAGAAAGGAGGATGGAAACCTTATCTGGATTGAGACTAGAAATAAGGGTGAACTCTTTCTAATTTTTTTTTGCTGAAGTCAGTAATTACAGCAATTACATCATTTGTTTGTTAAAAGGTCTAAAAAGTAAACTCTTAAAGGGTTCATTGCTAATACCTGCCTGACCGCGCTGGAGCTGACCAATATGGATCTAAGCATACCTGGGTTTAGCCCAGGGGTGGGAAAACTACGGCCCGTGGGCCGGATCTGGCCCCTCAGGGCTTTGGATCCGGCCCGCGGGATTGCCCCCTGTGGTGCCGCAGGCCCGGCGCCACTCTCAGAAGCGGCCCCCGGGAGGGTGGGGTGGGGCAGAGGGCTCTGCGTGTGTTGCCCTTGCCTCCAGGCACCGCTCCCCTCCCCCCCCCGCAGCTCCCATTGTCCGGGAATGGGGAACCGCGGCCAATGGGAGCTTCGGGGGAGGTACCTGGAGGTGCAGCAAGGGCAGCACATGCAGAGCCCTCCGCCCTCCCTCCTGCAGGGACCGCAGCGCTTCCTGGAGTGGCGCAGGGCCGGGGACAGGGTGGGCAGGCAGGCAGGGAGCCTGCCCTGGCCCCGGTGCGCGCTGCTGCCACCCCGGAGCTGCTTTAGATAAGCGGTGCCGGGCCGGAGCTCGAACCCCTCGAGCACCCTGCCCCCCAACTCCCTGCCCTGAGCCCCCTGCCTGCACCTTGCACCCCTCCTGCACCCCAACCCCCTTCCCTGAGCCCCCTCATACACCCGCACCCCTCCTCTGCCCCAATCTCTTGCCCTGAGCCCCTTCCTGCACACTGCACCACCTCCCGCACTCCCTCCCTCACCCCAACCCCCTGCCCCAGCCCTGCATACAATTTCCCCACCCAGATGTGGCCCTCGGCCCAAAAAGTTTGCCCACCCCTCCTTTAGCCCCTTTGTAAGTATCTTGATCAAGTACTTATACATGTTTTGCTGCTGTCTGGGTGTGGTAAATTGATTATTTAGGCTTTTGGGGCATGTTTAAAGCAACTGCATAAAGTACCATTTGGCCTTTGGATTTAATAAAGGCATTTATGTTTAAATTGGTGTTTGGTGATTTTCCATAGGAATATTAAAAATTTCAATTATTATTATAATTACAACACACCTCTTCTGCCTCCAACTTGCCATCATTATCTCTATCCTATCAGGAGGCCCTTACCCGTGCCCCTATTTCTAACAGACACTGGGTTACTCATTCCACTGCCTCCACAAGATTAGCTGAGTTTGAGACATTTAACTTAGAATCATCCACATATTGACAAGACCTCACTGCATGTCTCCTTACTAACCCCGCTAGTGGCCTTATTGAACAAGAAAGGGTGCAGACTGGATCCCTGAGGTACCTTGCACAAGAGAGCCCTTGATTTTGATGGACAACCAGCCACCACCCGTATCTCCCTGCTGATTTCTCACTGCCGAAATCAATTCACTCCAAGACAATTCCATTCACTCCCAGAAAGGATTGCAGATTTGCCAACGACACTTCACTGTCAGTGGTATCGAAGGCAGCATTAATAATTAAAAAAAAAAAAAAAAAAAAATCAGCATGGCCCTCTTACACCTGTCCATTGCTAGGAAGAGATCATCAGTAGTGTCATCAATGTAGTTGTAGTCCCAGACACAGCTCCAAAACCAGACTGATGGGCGTCAAAAACAAAACAGAAAAAACCACACCCAGAGGTTTCTAGGTAATGACAGATTTGCTTCACTGCTATCTTCAAAACAGCCTTTCCCCAAAATGGGTTGTTTGATACCATTGATAGCTAGCAAGGTCATCAATATCCAGGTTACATTTTCTTGAGTAGAGGTCTTGCCAATGCATCTTGGAGAACATCTGGCACCCTATCCTCCAGTAGAGAAGTATTAACAGCCTCAGAGGGCCTTGTGTGTTCCCAGTGGCTTTCGCCAGCCAGGAAAGACAAGGATCCAATGCAAGGTCACTTCATCAAAACATCAGAAAGTGATACTAGTTAAAACAATCAGGGAAGACTGGGTTTATCTCATCATGATATGGCTGTGATCCTATGCACACAGAAAGCTTGGTCCTGACCTGAGTGATTTTATCTGCAAAGTAATATGAAAGTTCCTGGCAGCATGACAGGCTTGATTCTTTACCCCAGTGGTGACCCCAGGGGTTAGCCAGGCTGTCCCCACCTGCAGCTGCTCTTCTGCATTGGAGGCAAGAGAGGATTCTTTGGCTCTTACACAGCTGCAGTATAGGAGATTAAACATTCTTTATGTTGTCACCAGTCAGACTCGGCAAAAGACTTCCTCCACCAATGGTCTAGCCATCTCCTTTATCTCTTTGCCTTTCACTGATCTTCTGCAAACCAGAGTGATCTAAGAAAATGAAGCCAGAGGAAAGGACATTTAAGGGCCTCCATATCATTGAGGGTCAAGGACTTAAGATTATTATAAAGTCCCCAAAGAGCAGGTGTTCTTAAATTTTTCCATAATGTGGACCACATTTTAATATAGTGATTGTCTCATTGACACCTCCCTTCCTATTCACACTCACTATACACAACACTTCCGTGGCAACTACAGCAATCACTTACATGAACAAATAATATAAGGAAGTACTGAAAATACTGACTGTATTAACTTTTTAAATGTGATTTAACAGTTGGAAACGAGGAGAGATCGCACCCAGTGACCAGCCAGCTCTCTGTGGACCACCAGCAAGTGCTCTGCAGAGCATCAGTGGTTCATAGACCACAGTTTGGGAACTTCTGCACTACACTACCACTACCAGCTCCTTGGGGCACGGACAGTCTTTTTGTTCTGTGTTTGTACAGAGCCTAGCACAACAGGATCCGGGTCCATGGCTGGTGCAATGCTATTAGTAATAATAAATAATAATCGAGTGGTGACTCTGTTGACACCATAGTACATTTCTCAGAGTGCAGAAGGGGAGTATAAGCTCAACAGTGAAAGCCTCACCTGCCCGGATGCCTGTGCTGTGGATATTGTCATGGACCCCATTTGTAGAGCCTGTGATAGCCCCATGGTGAAGGGCAAGCCACATGTGGTTGGAGTTGGACTCGGGAGGTGGCTTTATAGCAAATGAGGAAGAGACCTTCAAAATAAATTAAATGTATTTTTCCCCATAATGAATGATAGTGAATCTTACTAGTGATTCTTTCTAGAGACATCAGGTACATTTCACCCTTCCCTATCTGCACTTTTTCAAATCAACAAGCAGTCTGAATGTATTGAACACAGGATCCCCCTGGTGGTGAGTGATTTGAAATCCTCTCCCACAGATGCAGTAAGAGTCGGGAGTCTGTAAAATTGACACATTGGCCCTGCCCACCCTGCTGCTGGAACCATACTGTGTCAACAACACTGCTTAGATGTTAATTTCACTGTCCTGGGGACAGCTGATGGAAGTGGACAAACAGTTGATGGATTTGGGAACAGGGGCTGGAACGACAAGACAAAATATAGCCCCCCCCCAAAAAAAACACCCCCAGAAACCCATTTTTGTTGCTTTTTTGTTTAGCCATAGTTTAATTTTTATAGTGTAATTTAGCTTATTGCACCAGACTGACCAGTACCAGTTCATAAAAATATCCATCTGAAATTCTTCCAACATGAAACATTTGCCCCAGGGGTGAGCAAAAGGGTATTAAACACATGTAGTTATTGAAGGATTGTTGTTCCACAGGCAAAACATTTGCTTTTCAGAAGTATTATGAGCCACACAGAGAGATTGCTCCCATCTCAGTAAGGGAAATCATCCCAACCTACCTTTCAGTTCTGTGGTACAATTTTGGTAAGGGCTGCTACGAGTCCCAGCTAGTACCTTACTGTACATTTCACATTTGCCTTCATAAAGATTGTATAAACAAGCATGTGGCTTTTTTCACTTTGGTACTACTATACGAGACTACAGTCACTGAGTCTGTCCATAAATATATGCTTTCCACTAGAGTTGCCGAGAAAAATGGAACTCCCCTCCCGTGAAAATTTTGATTTCTTTGGGGAAATGTTCACGATGAAGAGACAAACATAATTTTTTCACAGGAGGAAACATTTGGAAAGATTCTGTGTTGGGGAAATGGACACAAAAGCCAGCTTTGCAACTATTTGGGCAGCAGCTTCCTGGGTCTGCCCAATTCCTCAGGGACCTGGAGGATTGGGGAGTCAGACAGTCACTGGAGACAACTCCCTGGGGAGTCAGGCAGCACGGAAATGCAGCTCCCGGGAGGCAACTGCCCTGGGAGCCTAGGATGACAGGAAACCAGGTATGCAGGCACTCTGGCCAGGCTTCCAGGTTTCCATTTAAAGTTTCAGTGGAATGGAGACTGTGACGGGTTCGGTCACAGAGACCCCCTTGGGATTGTCACCTGTCAGAATTTACCTCTGAGCCTGTTTTCTCTGCCAGCTTGGGAGTCCAGAACCCTGTCTTGTTGAGCCAGACATTCCAGCCTGCTGCAACACAGACCCAGGGTCTGAACCACGCCCCGAAAGCTGCAGACTTAACCGAAAACAGCTCAGCAAATACTCCTGTCTCCAGCACCCAGACCCCCAGCTCCCAATGGGATCCAAACCCCAAATAAATCTGTTTTACTCTGTGTAAAGCTTATACAGGGTAAACTCATAAATTGTCCACCCTCTATAACACTGATAGAGAGATATGCACAGCTGTTTGCTCCCTCAGGTATTAATCACTTACTCTGTGTTAATTAATAAACAAAATTGATTTTATTAAGTATAAAAAGTAGGATTTAAGTGGTTTCAAGTAATAACAGACAGAACAAAGTAAGTTACCAAGCAAAATAAAACAAAACATGCAAGTCTAAGCCTAATACATTAAGAAACTGAATACAAGTAAAAATCTCACCCTCAGAGATGTTCCAATAAGCTTCTTTCACAGACTAGACTCCTTCCTAGTCTGGGCCCAATCCTTTCCCCTGGTACAGCCCTTATTAGTTCCAGCTCAGGTGGTAACTAGGGAATTTCTCATGACTGGCAGCCCCCTTTGTTCTGTTCCTCCCATAGCTTTGGCACAAGGCGGGAATCCTTTGTCTCTCTCTGGGTTGCCACCCCCCCTCTAAATGGAAAAGCACCAGGTTAAAGATGGATTCCAGTATTATGTGACATGTTCACGTGTCCTGTGAGCCCCCCTCCATTCTTCCAGGACTGGCCCGCACGTATGCAGTGGAGGCTTGCAGGTAAACAGAGCCATCTACAGTCAATTGTCCTAGTCAATAGGAGCCATCAAGATTCCAAGCCACCATTAATGGCCCACACTTTGCATAATTACAATAGGACTTCAGAGTTATACTTCATATTTCTAGTTTTAGATACAAGAATGATACCTACATACAAATAGGATGAACACACTCAGTAGATTATAAGCTTTGTAATGATACCTTACAAGAGACCTTTTGCATAAAGCATATTCCAGTTACATTATATTCACGCTCATAAGCATATTTCCATAAAGATATGGAGTGCAACGTCACAGAGACATTCCCGCAGGATGTGTCAGTTCTGTGGAATCACCATCTTCTAACAAAAAAGTGTTCTATCAGAAATTTTTTTGACCAGCTCTACTTGACACTGCTTTGGGTAGTTGCTTTTTCCAACATGCAAATGGATTCCTAGGAATTAAACTTGCACTCACACTGCTGCTCGCTCTGCAAACAGGAAAAAAATTAATGCTCTGGACTCATGCCAGCAGGTACTAAGCACACTGGAAGGGATAGGCACAGTAGCTAGTGAAAGAAACAGTTCATACTTTGCAGCAACTAATTAGCTAAATGGAGGAGGCACACTGATGCTATTGAAATCTACAGTTCCTTTCTCCTACCCCCACAGAAAAAGCATTGGGGAGGATACAGCAGAGGGAAAAGGGGGAACATTAGAAGACACAAATGGGAGAAATCAAGAACAAATTGGGGTAAAAAAATCTGCTTGAAGGGTTTTGCAATGAAAAGACGAATCAAGAACTGCAGCTATTAACTAACACAGAGCTCTTTAAATTTCCCCCTGGAAATAAATGTGGTTTATTATGCAATAGAACGATGAGCAAGATTCCCAGCTGCTGTAAATTGATGTAGTGCCAAACCGATAAGGTAAGTTGATTTACATCAGCTGAGAATCTGGTCTGCTGTTTTAAGGGAATACTGTGCACATCCAGGAAAAGCAATGGTTTATTTTCTCTTGTGCTATTTATATATCTTCTAGACTTCATCTGGAGCTTAGTGCTCTCCATGTCCCCAGCAGGTTTACATATTATCCCTTAAATAATAATAAGAGTAACAATAATGCTTGATCCAGGTGGAAAATGGCAGTTCAGTGGATGAGAGGCAGGCTATAAATAAATTAAATTTATAAATTTATAAATAAATTTTTTTCTATAAATTAATAAAATTTAAATTAATGGAGATATCCTGTCTCCTAGAACTGGAAGGGACCTTGAAAGGTCATTGAGTCCAGCCCCCTGCCTTCACTAACAGGACCAAGTACTGATTTTGCCCCAGATCCCTAAGTGGCCCCCTCAAGGATTGAACTCACAAACCTGGGTTCAGCAAGCCAATGCTCAAACCATTGAGCTATCCCTCCCCCCCCCGATTTGCCTATTTTTATTTTATTTTTTCTTCTTCTTCATTTTGCTCATTATGTGCTCATATCGATGCTGTGACCTCTTCTTAACACAATACCATATTTAGATAGGAAAGTTCTCTCACAAATTCTTGTGAGCCTCTGCTAACCACATCAATTGCACTTTAAAGTAAGCCAGCCTATACCATACACAAAAAAGGGGGTTGACATCGGATCTGGACCTGAGGGTGGAGAAGGAATAATGAAGAGTTAGGATGCACTGAGATAAATCTTTAGGATTGGCCCAGTATGACTAATAGAGGGCCTGACTCATAGCCACTCTCCCATTAACTTCAATGGGCTTTGGATGAGGCCCATACTGTACTTGCTGTATATAGCTCCTTTCATTCTAGAATCTCAGAATGCTGAGCAAACTTGAATTAATCCAATTTAAATGAAAAAAGAATTAGGGGCCCAAACCTGCATTCTTTGTTCCCAAAATCTGAACAGGAGTTTTAGGTGTATAAAAAATGAAAGATCAGGGCTTTAGTGTGTTTTTTTGGAATTTGAGGAAACTTTAATATATTGTATTTACTCTACTGCACATAATTGTTTCAGTGCTCATTCATCCAAAGTTTAAACCAACAGCTAGATTTCCTTTGATCAAACTCTACAACCATTAAAGCAGTGAGTTGATCTATGGTATTCTTAGTAGAATAAATCTTATTTTTGTACATTGTTTTAAAAATACCCACTTCACTGTGAAATTTCCCTTTCCAGACACTGGTTCAATGATAACAGAATTGAGCTATATGCACCACAGGAAAAGATAAAAAAAGAATCAATGTCTAAGCAATTTCAACATTATCTTTTGATTTTGATGTCTAGTTAATTAGTTTATATCATGATGGATCTGTGGTCCTATTTTAAAACATTCTCAGCAACGTACATCCTCTCCCCGATTGAAATGCTTCCTAATGGGAAAAACCAATACCAAGAAGAGCACAATTTGCCATTCCAAAATTTAGTTATGCTCATCACATGGATTCTTAAAATATCACCATTAGCCTGAGGAAACCTTCTACAAAATGGAATGTTTTAAAAAGTCCAGTTCAGCAAGTATAGCATCTAACAATTCCTCTAGAAAGACAGACATTACCTATTCAAAGGATTGGGGGAGGGGAAGGGTAGCAAATCGAGCACTCACTACCACAGCACCTCCTGCTGGTCAGTCTGGGAATTAGCTCAATTCCAGCCTCGGAGTGCCCCCTTCTAGCCAGTGTCTCGCCTGCCTCAGGCCCCACGTCCCTCACGGACCCCGGTGCCCTTTACCTTGGGGTTCTGCCCCCAGCAGTACCCCCCCACTCTGGGTTTCCCCTCCCAGGGGAACCCCCAACCCTCTATTCCCACCTTGCCTCAGTGGCTACTGCCAGTCATCATCTAGCCCCCTTTTTCTGAGGCAGACTGCAGTCTGTAATGGCCACTCATCACTGGCAAGGGGGTAGGACCAGCTACCTCTGTTTATCCCCAGGCTACACCTCTTCAGCCCCAGTACCTCTTTAAGCCTTCGACAAGGCCTCAGCCTGGGTAGTTGCCAGACTGGAGCTCCCCAGCTCCTCTTGCCCTTCCCCAGCACTATTCTACTTCTGGTACCCTGAACTCCCAGGCAGCCAGGCCCTTCTCCCTCCAAGGCTGGAGAGACACTCCTCCAGCTCCTGCCCCCCAGCCCTCTTATCAGGGCCAGCTGGGCCCTGATTGAGCTGGCCACACTTGTGGTCAGCTACTCCCTCAGCTGACCTCACTCCTTTTATCCCAGCCACAGCCCTCTCCAGGGCTGCTTTTAACCCCTGTTCTGCCGGAGTGGGGTAGCTGCCCTACTACAGGGGGGTATAGGCCCCAAAATTTAATCCCATTTTAAATTACTACCATAATCTGACTGGGAAAGTGATCTTCTGCATCTTCACAGATTTTAGATATCACCTTATGATCAGCCAGCAAGAAGATTCTATAGGACCCTTTCCCATGGGTCACAGAAAGAGATCAGCTGGCCAAAAGATAGTTTTCTAGCCCTAGCAGGGTGATGAAGAAAAATGCAGAGAGAAGGGAAGCAAAACAAGGGCAACCTAGAAGAAAGATCTGGTGTGAATCCAGGGAAGATCTAGGAAGAGCAACTTGGGGAAAGAGGAAAGTATGAGACAGAGGACTTGCTTTGTTGACTTGAGTACCAACAATTAATGCAGGTTTTTCAGCAACTGAGCTGCTAAAATAGAGACCACGTTCTGTCCTTTAAATAATCCATTCACACAAGTGTGGGATTCCCTGGTTTTGATCAATCAAGGATGCTTTCTTCGTTGAGCTGAACCTGGGAAGCAGAAAAGAGGAGTACTGCAGAAACTACCACATGTGACAGGGCTTGGGAACTCGGGATCATTGGTGCTAATAAATATTTTCAAAATTATATGTAGGATTAGTAAGATTGATTGTGATTGTTTTATTTGTTTTTAAATTAGTTTCCTCTGAAATCCTACATAGGTTTTATGGTGATCTCTACTTGTTTTGGAGCCTCTGAACATTTGTTTGGGGCACACATTTGGACAGAATGTTTGCTTCAAGACAAAGGAAAGTTTCTCATTTCCTTTTTTGCCATTGGTGGTCAGAGAAGGTTCATGAGGCCTCAAAGTTCAAAATGCCAATCAACTCCTTGAAATGCTATTCACTTGAGAGGTATGTTTCAGTGCTGCATGAGACGTGATGAGTATGGAGCAGACTGTAAAAGGGAAAGGCAGTAAAACCCACTGATAAACTTAGAGAGAATGAAACTCCAGGTGTAAAATAAAAGTCTCACATTTTCTCAATGAATTTTAATGTGCAAACTCCCATCCAGTCCCATTGTATCCTCATCATACAGAGCCAAATATTGAGGTCCTTGTGTGACAGTCTGTACCCCTGCATTCACCCTTCACACTCCATTGTAATAATCTTTGTACAAGGTATCACTTGTGAAGTATCACTTGAAAACTCATAATTTTCTGATCGTTACTGTACTGGTAAAATATGTGTGGCAACATTGTATGTAAAGTTATAAGATTCCACTGTATGTTGTTACTAAAACATGTTCCAAATCTGGGGAAGTGGCCAAACCAGCTCCTCAGAGACAAAGGACAAGCTGATGCCTTAGACAGGTGTAAACAAGGTCAAATGGGTCATCACCTGCTAAGTAGCTATTCATTGGCAGGAAAAAGGACATGGGTGAAAATCCTACATTTTAGGAAAGAAACAGCATGGAGTTCCTATCCATGCAGTCTGCCTGTTGCCATGTTCCCAGCTGGAGGTGCTTCTCAAAGGAGGGAGAGGACTATACAAAAGGGGGGCAGCCATCCCAAATGATTCTTCTGTTTCCCCCTGCTCATGGCATTCACGACAGCTGAAGAACAAAAGAAGCAGCATTGGGAGGGAGGAGGGATCCTGACTGAAAGAAGTTTAGTCAGTAGAACTGCTGAAATATGTGGTGAGAGAGAGAGAGAGAGAGAGAGAGAGAGAGACTTTGCTTTGAATTTACCTCAGCTTGTTAAGGGCACATCTACATGTACAGAACTGCAGCTACACCAATGCAACTGCGCCGCTGCAGCGCACCTGGGGAAGGTGCTCTGTGCTGACGGGAGAGAGCTCTCTCACTTGCATAATAAAACCACCTGCACAAGTGGCAGAAGCTATGTTGGCGGGAGAAGCTCTCCTGCCAACATAGTGTTGTCCACACTGGCTCAGTAATTTTTCATGCACGGCATTCTCCGTTGAATTGAGATGCCCTTATTTGGGACAGCTATTTTACTGGGATATTTCTCAGAGAAGCAATTCAGTCTAGTGGCAATGACTGCTGTTTAGTCAGAACAGTGGTAGGAAAAACTCCACTTCATGGGGACATATTCAGCTAGTTATACCAAGACATTAAGGGAGATTTAACTAGTCCTTAAATGGAGTGAAATTCAAAGCTTTGGTCATTTTGTAGAAACAATCTGATATTACTGGCTACAGTTAAAAGTACAACTAACCATCTGGGACTGATTTTTTTTTTCTGTTTAATCTGTTCAAAGGTGATTTTTTTTTTAAAAGTTGTAGCAAAATTATTTTAGTGGTTTATGAGTTCGGTGAACTAGGGGAAACAATGCACTTTTCCCAACTTAAAAAATCCTAAAACCACAGTCTCTGAGACAGGACTACAGCCAAGACATCTATGGTTGAAACAAACATGGTTCTCAGTGAACACCAGGCCTTTCATTGGTTTAAATTAATCTGGTTTTGATTTACCAGATTTATGGCCATTTAAAATGACTATGCATGGCTCATGAGCAACAGACGTTCCTATAAAGGCCACTTTTATATTGCCCTTGTGTGGACAATATAAAAGTGGACTTTGCGGATGTTGCCTTTTTTTGCATTCCCTACCTCTGAGTGCTTAGCTGTGGGATCTTAAGACTAGACTCTGATCCCCTTACTCGTGCTGAGTCCAATCTTATTCCATGAGCAGTGCCACTGACTTTGATGGGACTACTCATGGACTAATGTGATACTACGTGTGAGTACTACATCTGACTCTTATTGTTGCATTAATGTAATTTTTAAAATTTAATTTCCTATGTTAAAAAAGGGGGTGGGTGGGGCCAGGGTAATATGTAGGAAAAAAGAAAAAAAAACTCCAGTTGTCTACCAAGCCAAGGCCCACTGATACCAAGGATTTTCATTAGACAACACCAGCTTCGAGTACCAGCTAGCCAAAGGTCAACTATAGGAAAATTACTTAGCAATAATTCTGTGCGTCATAGTCTCCTTTTCTCTCTTCCTCGTAGGTGGCAGGCACTCTCTGTCCTTTATTGACAGTTCTTAGGGTGGGAGAGGAGAAAGAGATCTAAGTTAATCAATATCCTTAAAAAGATATTCTAAACTAAATTTCAGCCCAGTCCCTTATGAACGGACTAAAATTTTAACTCCCCGTATTTAATTCATTAAACTAGGATGCAATTCATTTTATACTATGACCTTCTCCCAGTCAGAGTTTTGCCTGTGCAGTGGATGTAGGACTGAGCCCTATAAAATGCAGGCGCTGTAAGGAACATGCTGACTGTGCAGCTACAATTGTTGACTATTGCATATTTTTTTTTCTCAGCAAGGTTAAATGAATGACCCCTTCAGTCGCTCTATTGCCTGCCTTTCCTTGATCACAGTGCAGGGGTTAAGTCAGATGACAGGTTCACACTAATAGCACATATTAAACTTGGCCCACTAAACCTTTAAGCATATGGAATGGGCTGCGGCAGTGGCTCTGAAGCTTTCCAGACTACTGTCCCCCTTTCAGGAGTCGGATTTGTCTTGCGTACCCCCAAGTTTCAACTCACTTAAAAACTACTTGCTTACAAAAGTGTCACAGCACACTATTACTGAAATTTTAGTTTGTACTGACTTCACTAGTGCTTTTTATGTAGCCTGTTGTAAAACTAGGTAAATATCTAGATGAGTTGATGTACCCCCTGGAAGACCGCTGCCTATCCCCAGGGGTACACATACCCCTGCTTGAGAACAGCTGGGCTGGAGAATAGAAGATGATGTCAGGGAGTTACAGGAGACAGAGGAATCCATGGGGGACGTGAAAGAATAAGCGTGTGATCTGTAGAGTTCTGAAGAGGGCAGGAAGCTAGTAAAGACTTCTGTGAATGAGGCTCATTTGTTCCGGTCTCTAGGTACAGAGACGGCATGGCTGTGATTCACCTCACTTATATTGGTGTAACTCCATTGACTTCATGACTTACAGCTATGCAAGTGAGGGATTAATCACAGCCCATGTCTTTGTGGCCCTCTTAAAGTATTTTTTTAATCTAGTTGCTTCCTGATTTACTCTCTGTTAGTGATTATCATCACTGTGGAAAGGATTTACAGTCCAGAATGAGGAGGTCTGTTTGCGGTTGGGACTGTATTCTCATGTACCAAGGCCCTTTACTTTACTTGTCTGCTTTTCTAGTGACCAGACAGGGTAGTAAATTTACAGGAACCCGGTATGCTCTTCAAAGAACATAAAAATGTATTCAGGTCCCCTCAGAATCAAAAAGAACATTGGTTAGGACCAGGGCAGGCTTTAGGCCGATTCCCCCCAATTCCCGCCCTGCACCCACGCCTAAGAGGGCCCCGCGCCTTAGGCGGGCCTTTTAAATTTAAAAATTTTTTTTTTTTTTTTACTCACCCGGTGGCGGTCCGGGTCTTTGGCGGCACTTCAGTGGCGGGGGGTCCTTCACTCGCTCCAGGTCTTCGGTGGCATTTCAGTGGTGGGGGGTCCTTCACTGCCATGGAAGACCCGGAGCGAGCGAAGGACCCCCCGCCGAAGTGCCGCCAAAGACCTGGACCGCCACTGGGTATTCGAATCAGGCCCCGCAGTTCCTAAAGCCGGCCCTGGTTAGGACACCCAAGCCAGTACAGAGACATTGTCATGGATGTGCAAAAAACAGAGGCCTCTCATTCTAGACCCTGGGTGGCATTTTAGCACTGGTAGCCATTGTTTCACACTTCTTTTTCTCAGTAAAGATCCCTTTGAATCTGACATATACTTTGCCACATCCTAACAGGAGCATAAATTCAGGAGAACAGTGTGATTTAGCAGCACAGACACAAAAAGTAGGCAGTAGATGAAGTTTGGCTCTGCAAATCAGCAGCAGACTCAGCTTCTTCTATGGAACATATTTAGAACAAGGAATATAAAAACATGATCACCAAAGTCTTAGCTGGGATAATTACTTTGCATCCTTGTTTCACTAAAGTCACCTAATGATCCTAATATAATGCAGTTGCCTCCACTACACATCTAGTAGCATTAACCCCATCATCGTTGTTTAAAATGCCCACTCACTACCTGAAGAATGGTGGTGAGCACACTCTGAAAGCAGCCATCCTACCACCCAGATATTTAAATAGAAATCTGGTTTAATGTGTTTTCTGATCTAATTTACATCCTATGCTTTAAAACTGTCACTAGCTAAAAACAAAGTTGCCAATGAGTACATCTGGAAGGCCTATTCGAGCAAAGGATTACTGTGGATGATATTAAAACAGGGCTCCTTGGGTGTTAGGAGATTGATTTAAGAGGTTTACAGGAAGCTCAAGCCTTTAGATCTATTTTGAATGACTTCCCTGAGGCAATCCAGTAAGTGAAACATAATCACATAATGGAATTGTTCTTGGAAAAACTACTGGCTCAGGAGGCTTGGAACACAGTAGGTCCAGACTTATGACCTCATTTTTAACATCTTTATTAGTTATCTGGAAAAAACGTAAACAACACACTCATTACACTGGCTGATAAGGGTCTTACATTTAAGGTGACACTTGCATAGATGGCATTATTTAGTCTAGAGCAGCATTTCTCAACCCCTGGATCGTGACCCAAAAGTGGGTCACAAGAATGTCTGAAAGGATTTAGAACAAACTTTAAAAACAGATATTTTGCATACAATTTTTAAAAATAGATGCCACATAAGCTTCACCTTCTGTTAACACTGTGCATGCCAATCAAGTTTTTAGCACATGCAGGTGCCACCATTTAGCCAATCGAATGCAAGGTGTGAAGAGTTATGGGAAAGACTGCACTAGGGAGCAGGGGTCTCATGTCCCAGCTCCCCCCAGCTGACTGCCTGGGGAGGGGACGCAGTAAAGATTATTGACCTACCTGCCTATTTCTGTCATGTGCATGGTGGCCTCTGCTGGCACCCACCTGCCTCACAAGCAGCCCGCTTTGCTGCTTGGAGGACACGTAGCAACTCTGGGGAGGCAGGTAAGAGAGCAGGAGATGGAGTAACTTTCGGCACCCCGGGTTCATCACCTGGGCTTGGGCTGCAGCAGTTCCGAGAGGGAGGACACCCCCAAGTAGCCCCTTTCCAACCGGGGTAGCTGGTAAGCACTGGGGGGATAAGAAGGAGGATTATTCCTGCCTCGCAAAGCAGTGGCAGATACTGGAGTCCCAGAGAAACTGTAGGAAGGGGAGTCTCCACAGGGTGCCTTTGCAGCCAGTGCACCTCGCACTCTGCAAGTGGCTGTACCCCTCGGTGCCCCACATGTGCCCATGCAAACTTCCCCCGGTGCTTTGGTTGCTTGCGGTGGAGCCGGGGTTGGCTGTGCACACTGCAGACACACAGGCCCTGCCGGTAGTGGCATGGGGCTCGCTTGGGGGCTGAGCATGCCACGTTCAGCCTTTCCTGAGAAGTTGGCAGAGTTGAATAGCTCAGGGCAGCCAGGCGCAGCACCCTGCAGAGTGCCGGGGCAGTAGAGGGCAGAGGTAGAGGATCCAGGGCTGCGTTCCACTGTGGGCTGGTACCCTGCTCCTGGGAAGGCTGCATGGAGCACCAAGCGGTGGGTGAGGAAATAAATTGGAGGGAGGCTAATGTGATTGCAGGGTCCAGGACAGGGCTAAGACTTCATGTGCAAGGCCGTGGGCAGGAGGGGATGGTGCTGCTGTGTACTGGGTAATAAGTATTTTGGGGGCAAAATACTTGTGTGTTTTCTCCCTAAACTATTTACTGGGTCAGGACTGGTATCAATGTTTACACCATGGTACTCCTGGGGGAATACTGCACCAAAAAATTAAAAATTCTGCACACAATATTTAAAAAATATTCTGCAAAATTCTGCAAATTTTATTTGTCAAAATAACACTCTATAATCATGCCAGTTTCAATTATTTTGGTAATTTATTTCAAAATACCTGTCAGCAAGTATGTCGGTACAATACAGACATACACAAAAATTCCCCCAGGAGCAAAGAGTTAAAGAAACCCCACGACAACCCAGTTCCTGTTTCTCTCCCCACCCCTGAGCCCAGCCAGGGAGCCAGACACTCACCCCCTCCCCTTTCCCCTACAGCCCAGCCTTGTCCCCCCCACCTGCTAAGACACTCACAAATCCTACCTTCCTAGAGCCCAGGGATCCGGAGGGAGAAACTGCCTGATGCTGGGTCCTGGGCTTGCACGGAGTTTCCTGTGATCCGCTGCCTCCTTCCTTCAGGGTGTGCTGTGAACCTTACAGTTCCCTCCCGCAACCCCCAGCCTTGTCTGCTATTTGCGAGCTGGGCTCTGCTGGGTCCAGCAGCCCCTGGTGACAGCCAACATTTCTGCGGGGTGGAGGGAAGGAAATTGTGTGGGGTGGAGGGAAGGAAATTCTGTGGGCCCAACATTAATTTTTGT
This sequence comes from Terrapene triunguis, assembly GCF_002925995.2. Classification (NCBI taxonomy): domain Eukaryota; kingdom Metazoa; phylum Chordata; order Testudines; family Emydidae; genus Terrapene; species Terrapene triunguis. The sequence continues at coordinate 752,303 of NW_020664435.1, read as the reverse complement.
AAAATTCTACATTGTGCAGTGGTGCAGAATTCCCCCAGAAGTAAAATGGGTTCTGGTCCAAAAAAGGTTGAGAACCACTGGTCTAGAGAAAAGTTGGGTAAGTGACCTAATAGGAGAATTCAGACTATATGGGTTATTATAAAACTCAGCATGATACTCTATTTGAGGTAATTGAACAGATGAGGACTAAGAGCACAAGAACAAAGGGGCATAGGTTTAAGTTAAGGGAGAACAATGAATTTAAGGGGATAATGGAGTTTATTAGTATTATTAGGTGTGTGTGAAAAGTTCTCAAAACCCCAAACCCATCTGAAATCAGGAAGGTTGGCTGTCCTTCATGACAAGCTCAAACATCAACCCAGATCAACAAAGTCTGGAAAACCTGGGCACAGGCTTCCAAACCTCATTTCCCCACCCTATTTTCAGGAGTAAAGGATGGTGCCATGCCCCTCCCTGTCCTTGATAGGGCCCAGTAGTAACATCAACCAGTCTTCATATGGCAACTCTCCTTGTAGCAGGACCTTTGGGTGGCGGCTGGGTAAGTGCTATTCCCCCATCGCTAATCCCATGAAGACACTTTGGCTGTTAGAAATAGCATGGCTCTGCAAAATGGCCACAGGATGAGGGAGACTGACTGCGTCTCGGTCCTAATGTACCAAATAATTTGAAAGTTGTCTCACAGGACAGAACAAAGGCTAGGAGATCTGAGGGAACTGTGCCCCAACTGTCTTGCTTTCACAGTCTGGGACAGGCAGAGAAGTATACCCATGTGGTTAGGAAACTCAGAGAAGCTATACCAAGAAGGGGGGAGGGATAGTTAAGTGGTTTGAGCATTGGCCTGCTAAACCCAGGATTGTGAGTTCAATCCTTGAGAGAGCCACTTAGGGATCTGGGGCAAAATCAGTACTTGGTCCTGCTACTGAAGGCAGGGGGCTGGACTCAATGACCTTTTGGGGTCTCTTCCAGCTCTATGAGATAGATAGGAAGGCTAGATCAGTGGCCAAGGTCTAAGAGGTATTCACTAACAGTAACTACAAAGATGGTATTTAATAACAAAATATGATGTTCATCCTTCTGAACCAAGGAAAAACATGAGTTAGCATGTGTGAACCTTGCCCCTAGATGACAAGACCAGGGGGAAGGTTATGAAGGGGCCATAACCCTCCAAATCTAGCCATTTTCTATCTAGCTGCCTCCTAAGCTGATGGTAAATTCTCCCACAGAATGGAAATTTAGTCAGCACTTAGCAGTAGCACACAATTTTATGGAGCTTGGGAGATGCACTACTGGAAGAAGGGGAACAATCAGCAGCCCCAGCTAAAGTGCTACCCAGAAAAATAAATTCAGGACAAAAGAAACAGAAGACTGTTCAGAAGATGCTCGCAGATCATGGTGATGAGTACAGTATAAAAACCATAGGTAGATTAGAGAGACAAACTCCTTTTTACTATAAACACATTCAGAATGTGCAGGCGTATTGGCTTTTCTTTAAAATTCAGCTTAGGAGCTACAGCTCAGCATCACATGTAATATATTCTTGGTGGAGTGAGAGTGGCACCTAGTGGCCACAGGGCTTCATCAGCAGTCACTGTCTTTGTGTTCCTTTTGCATGTGCAATACAGTAGAAGTGACAATCTGAGTGGCACTTCTTACTGCAGTACTGATCAACAAATTATTAGTGTAACCTACACCTTCTTCTGACTCATCCTGCTAATTATACCCAATTTAGACTTCCATTTAGTATCAACTTGGAATTTGGCCAAGAATGCCACTTAGTCATAGGGCATGTCCATTGTACAGTATTTCCTATCCACACACTTACAGGGGAATTTTTGTTTCACCCAATTAAAAATATTATTTTAATCTTTTCTCCCACAAGGTTAAATGTATTTCATCAGTGTTTGCCATTATGCCAGGGATAATATTTAATCTGTTACCAAAGGCAGATCTCCATAAATGATCAAAGCCACAGTTGTCTTGGAAGAAAGAGATATTCTCCCTCTGTATGTTTAGGAGACCTCCTCTCTTCCAGCAGGAAATGAATTCTGCATCTTTCTGAACCTTGTGTGCTGTGCCCCGTGCATAATAAAATATTCGCTGAGGCAGAATTTCAGCTAGCAGTACTCCTCAGATCACTGGCTCTCGAGGAGGAGGAATTTTTGGTGTGGAAGGTCTCTGTGTGATAGAAAGAAAGAAAATAATAGCTGGTGATGCATGAAAACACACCCAGTCCAGCTAGCAGTGTCTTCCCATTACACTGGTCTACAATTTGAGAAGTCGTCTGCTTCAGAGATAAAATGTGCTATTTATTATGTATTTTGATGTGCTGAATTCAAATATGACAATTAAAACAACTGATTGGCTACTGTTTCTAAGATATTTAAGTTTACATTTTATGTCTATGTATATTGTGTAGATAGTAGAGTTTTAATTATAAATTGTAAACCTAGGTCTTTCCATGTGTTTATTGTTGCTTTACATGATAATATTTCACCTGTCCTGTTTATGTAACACTTTAAAAATCAGCAAAAAGGTTATATAAATAAAAATTATGAAACAAAAGGCAAAAAACTATTCTGTACATAGTTTAGTCCT
>NW_020664435.1:733251-749308 GCF_002925995.2 Terrapene triunguis | reverse complement strand
ATTTTCGTTCTCAGTGACCCAGAATTAGTAAAGTTTTATTTCATTTATTTCAGAAGCATTTTGGCTGTAGAGCAGTGTTATCAGTGCAGAATACATATAATATATGATACAATATAATAAACAACTGTAATATATTAAACAACCACCAAGTGAGATCCTGCAGCACAGTCATTGGGTTAAAGAAGACCTTGAAGGGTCATCAGGGCAAGAATGAGCACGACATTGCTGTACACCAACTTACCACCACAAACATGCTACCTGGGTTTAAAGTAGACTTGCCCTTTGGCATCCACTAAAATGAACAGACAGCTAAGAAAGATGGATTCTATTTTGTGTGAGCAGGGGATCTACAGGAACAGCTCATGCATGAAAGAGAAAGCAAAATAAGGTTTCCTTGCCTTTTCCACTTGAAGTCTCCTGTGGCTTAGGGCCTTGAGCCCTTCCATCTAGCAGAAGGAATCACAGAATTCCCCCTGTAGAGCCCTCAACACCTCCTATGAAGAGCTGAGTACTTGTAATTAGAGCCCTGTAAATCTGTGGATATCCGTGGACCCTGTTTGTGTATCAGTAAATTTGCGTATATAAATTTTGTATCCACGCAGGGCTCTACTTGTAGTGCTTGGCAGTACCAGGCCCCTTATGAAGAGTGGAGAACCATGCATTCAGTGAGCTAGCTGTCTGGCAGGCGTGTGTGTTTGTGTGTGTGTGTGTCAAAATGGGAATGTTTGCTATGGATTGGCATGAGCTTGGTCTCCCACAGAACCCCTTTGGGGTGAGACAGGACCCTGCACTCAGGGCTGGCCTTACCATGAGGCAAACTGAGGCGACCGCCTCAGGTGCCAGACTGTGGGGTGGGGGGCGGCACTAGGACCCAGAGTGTAGAAAATTGTGTCTGCTGCTGGTTCATATGTATTCACAGAGATGGTGCACAGAGATGGTGGAGTGCTGTGCTGGAGGAAGGAGGGCACAAGAGACATAACAGGCAGGCAGGAGAAAAGGTGAGAGGGAATAACAGAAAGCAGAAGGAGCTGCAGGGAGAGAGAGGAGGAGGAGCCTCTTACGTACCTCTCTAACACCCCCAGGAGCCTGGACTGATTAACACCAGCTTCTCAGGGAGCTTCCTGTTTCCTGCTGCTTCCCTGAACCCACTTGAGGAGAACAGGCAGTCAACTGAAGTAGTAGGAGCCAGTTAGGCCCTTAAGACGCTGATATCTTCCCTCACTCAGGCCCTGCTACCAGCCTGCTTATTTGTCCCCTTCAACTGAGTGTTGAGAGCCACTATAGCTGGCACAGAACAGCAGTCATGAGTGAAAGAAGAAAACGCCCCTCTGGGGCAGCATTCAGAAAAAGAAAGAAAGCAAAGGAAGCTTTTCTATCTAAGCAGGGAGGAGCTCTCCTGAGATACATAGACACAAATGTTCACGGTGAGCCTTCCGGCTCCAGTGAGGATGTGAGTGGTGAGGAGATGCCTGATCTTCCAGTTAGTCAGAGTGCAAGTGACCTGGCAGCTACTGCAGCATCCATATCTCCATCTCAAATGGATGTAACCATGCACAGAGGAACAAGAACAGAGGAGTGCAGACACGGATCTGAGAGTTAAACCCTCGAGCTTTTTTTGTCCCATGCAGTTCTCATTCATTGAACTTGGTGGTCAGTGATGCAGCATCAGCTTCTAGTGAGGCTGCTGAATTTTTTAATGTAATTCAAAGCATCTATGTTTTCTCTGCATCAACTCATCAATGACAAATTTTGAAGCAATGTCTGGGAACATTCTCTCTGACACTGAAACCACTGAGTGCCACACAATGGGAAAGTCGAGTGGATGCGATAAAGCCTATCAAACACCAAATTGGGAAGATAGATGATGCCACAGTTGCCATTATGGAGGATAATGCTATGACAGGAACTGTTCATGGGAGAACAGTGGCAGAGGGAATGGAATCACCAGAAAAATACATCACTTCAAATTTCTATGTGGCTTAGTGTGGTGGCATGACATACTGTTTGAAATAAATGTTGTAAGCAAGAGACTCCAAGGTGTTGACCTTGATATATCTGGAGCAATAGAACAGCTGGACAAAGCAAAGTCATACCTAGTCTTACCGGTCAGATGAGGGATTGCAAAACGTTCTGAAGAGTGCACAGAAGTTGGCAGAGGAACTTCACACTGAAGCTATTTTCCCACCCATTCAAGAATACAAGAGTCACCGAAGACGACATTTTGATTACGAGGCACTGGATAATCCCATAAGACATCCCAAAACAACAATTCAAAGTTTAATTCTTTAACCAGGTGCTAGATTGTGCAATACAGTCAGTTGAAGAACGTTTCATGCAGCTCAAGGAACACAGCAGTATATTTGGGATGTTGTATGATATTCCAAAACTCCTCACTATACCTGAAGATCTACACCAGTAATGCAGGGCACTAGTTGACACATGATGATATGTGCAATATTGATGCGAGTGATTTAGGTGATGAACTGAAAGCCCTTTCAAGATACATTTCAGCAGGATCAACTCCAAAGACTGTTCTGGAATATATGTGCACAAATAAGATGATCACCCTCTTTCCAAATGCTTTTGTTGCTCTGCGCATACTTCTAACACTTCCTGTAATGGTTGCCAGTGAAGAACGCAGCTTCTCCAAGTTGAAGTTAATAAAAACACAACTACGGTCCACAATGACACAGGAGAGGCTGGTCGGCCTTGCAACCATCTCAATAGAGCATGAGCTGGCCCAGACTGGACCTTCAGGAAGCAGTTCTAGGGTGACCAGACGTCCCGATAAAATTGGGACTGTCCCGATATTTAGGTGTTTGTCCCGCGTCCCGACCGATGTTTAGTCAGGATGCAATTTGTCCCGATATTTCGCACTCCTGGTTTGGTTTGGTTTTTTTCCTCCGCCGGCAGGACTCCCCCCTTCTCCCCCCCCCCCCATGTGTCCCGATATTTTCTTCATCCCATCTGGTCACCCTAAGCAGTTCAAATCTCTGCAACCAAGAAGGCATGGAAAAAAACACTTTGATTATTCAAACAGATAAAAATGCCAGTGTTTACTATGCAGACAAGAAAAGTTACATTTGCTGTTCAGACGTTTGAAAGTTAAATGTTACTTAAAATTTTTGAACAAGGCATTTTAAGTTGTTAGTTCTCCTTTATTGGGTAGGTAGCAGAGCAGTACCATGAGAGGAGAAGAACAGGAAGAAGGCAGAATTGAGACCTTTCAAAGTTTTGGCCCAAGTGAGAGGGCATGGGGGCGTCATTTGAGCTCCCCGCCTCAGGTGCCAAAATGTTGTGGGCCGGCCTTGCCTGCACTCACCCAGCCCCCAGCACTCAGTGTCAGGACAGCACAGATCAAGATGTGGGAGACTCAGCTGAGTCCCATGGGAGTCTCCCCTTCTGGGGCTAATAAAGGTCCAAGAAGGGGGGGACCCCAAAACATCTAACTGCCAGAGGTAGGCCTCCCTCCCTTCCTTCGAGGACCCTCCAGCAGGCCATAGTCCAGTCCAGTGCTCTCAGGCAGATCACTCATCAGTTCTAAAGTAACCATCTGGGGTCTGGCCCCCTTCCCCTCAGGCAGCTCAGATAGGCAGTGATCATGTGAGCAGTCATCATTCTCAACTGCACCCTTCTGCAGGAGTTGAATTTTGGTGAAGTTCTATTTCCTTCCTAGGGCAGCTGTTGACTGAACTGGGTTTCTGCTTTTTAGGCCCTACCTCCAGGCCTGACTATGCCTTCAAGATGTGGTGGGCCAGGGCTGCATGAGCTCATAACAATTTCCTTAACCTTCACCTGGCCGGTGTGGGATTTGTACACCCTGTCACAAGACTAGATAGGGTAATACCAATTTCTGATTTTCTCACTGATTGGGAGGGGGTGGGAAAATGACAGAGGTAAGGTAATTTGGATGCCTTGTTTGCAAAAGTGAAGCCTTACCTCTGTTTTTCTCACATTTCTATTTTTTTTTTATTATTATTCTGAACTCTAACATTCTGGAAGGCAATAGAACTTTCAAACCGTTCGTATGTGCCTGCAGTCTTAACTCCCCTTGATGAAGTTCGGATATAGGACTTTAAACTTGATTCATGCTTAATGATTTTCACCCAGCATGTTCCATGGAACTATGTATAACTAAATAATAAATGTATATTACATTTCACTGATTTTTTTTTAATTAGTGAAAATAGTGAAATCTGACAATTTTTTCAAAGGTTAGAACATTTCTTTAACCTTGCTGATGTCGACTGAATGGCTTAGATCCCCAAAGGTATTTATTTAGGTGCACTGATTTCAATGGGAACTAGCCAATGTCTTTCATGATGATAAACAGTGAAACTAATAGCTGAAGCACATAGTTATAAAATGCTGTGACTCCTGTTGACTCAAATTAACAAACCAAATCATCTTCTGATTCTGTCTAATTAGATCAGCCAGATAGTCTGGGCGACAACAACTCAAAGAACTTGGATAGGAGGGGGAAGAAAACCCTTTCAAATTGATATGCAGTTAGACAAGAAGCTAATGCAAAGACTTTAAAAAGAGAAGGAACGTGCTCAGACAGACAAATACCTGTAAGGATCCTAATTGTTGCATTCTGAACTAGTATGGTATAAGTAAGTGGTCCTGAAAACAAAGAATTTTCAGTAATTTAATCACGAAAAAACAGGCATATTTCATAAGTCTGTTTAGCCGAGCACTGGTCTCAACAAACTAAGATTATGTCTACACTGCACTTTCGTTGGTACAACTTTTGTTGGTCAGGAGTGTGAAAAAATACACCCGACCAACAAAAGTTTTGCCGACGAAAAGTGTCGGTGTGGACAGCGCTTTGTCAGCAGGAGACACTCTCCCACCAACAAAGCTACTGCCTCTCATTGGGGGTGGTTTTATTTTTTTGGCAGGAGAGCTCTCTCCTGCCGACAAAGAGCGGCCACACTGAGTACCTTACAGCGGCACGGCTGTAGCAGCACAGCTGTGCCGCTGTAAGGTGCGCAGTGTAGATGTATCCTAATGCTCCAGAGATGGTAGAAAGGAGCTTTGGTAAAAGACCCAAGATATCTGTCCATCAGAAGCAGTTGAGTGTTATAATGAAGTGCTAACAAAGTGACTAATCCTGGGAAGTGCTTAGCACCTACAACTCACATTGCCTTCACTGGAAGCTGTGGTTCAAGCCCAAAGTGTGTGGAAAACAAGTTGGGCTTTTTCTACACGCACTGTTGTCGGCAAAACTTTTGTTGATCAGGGATGTGTAAAAAAAACAAAACAAAAAAAACAACAACACACCACACATCCCAGACCGACATAAGTTTCACTGACAAATGCATCGTGTGGACAGCGCTGTGTCGGCAGGACAGCGTCTCCCACCAACATAGTACTGCTGCTCTTTATGCTGGTGGGAGAAGCATAATTAAACCACCCCCAGAGCAGCTCCACAAGAGACCTTACAGCAACGCAGCTGCAGGGGTACACCTGTGCTGCTGTAAGGTCTGTAGTGTACACAGCCATAGAAATAGTGATGATTATAGAATTCAGAATGCTACAGTCAAATCATCACTGTGTGACACAGTCCAGTCCAGATTTAAGAGCACGGTGATATTGCAGGACTGGAGAACATAGGCCATTTATAACTAACCTTATCTGATCATTTTTCTGTAATGAAAGATGACAGAGGGAAGAGAAGAGCATAGCAACCAACCTCACACTGACCTACAGTCGCTAAGAGGATGACGAGCAGACAGACATACACTAAACAGAAATGGCAGAACTGCTTGGAGACAGCAGGATGCAGTAGTTTAATCTGTCTCCATGGATTCATTAGTAATTGTATTTATTCAGAAATGCTAAAATGTATTTCAATACTAAAAGACAAACTGCTTGATCCACCATGACACAGCGGAAATGTCAAAGCCAGAGAATAGGTAATGGTGTTGTAGCCATGTTAGTCCCAGGATATTAGCGAGACAAAGTAGGAGAGGTCATATATTTTAATTGGATCAACTTCATAAGTAAGCCAGAGAAGAAAGACAACCAAAACTGATTATCTGAAAAGGAATAAATGCGTTCTGTGGCAGGATATGCTAATGAGGAGAGGTTCTTAGACAACTCATGCTAAATATTGTCCTAATAAAATAATCTTGATGCACAGCAAACTAAAGCATCTCAGTAAATGGGGAAGCTAACTTTGCAAATGGTTCCTGAAGATTTTGTTTCTCACCATTCAGGAAGTATCATTCAAAGAGCTAAAAAAAAAAAAACAGAGGACAAAATACTGAGTTGCTCCCAATGTAAAATGAAAAGGAGCTGGATTCTGTACTTATTTACTCTGCAGTTCAATATAATTACTCCTGATGATTTACACTGGTATAAATGAGATGAGAATCTGGCATCGGGTAGCAGCAGCTGGCATTCTTTCTTTGCAAACTAAGGTGATATAGGAAAGACAACGAGGAGTCCTTGTGGCACCTTAGAGACTAAAATTTATTTGGGCATAAGCTTTTGTGGGCTAGAACCCACTTCGTCAGATGCATGAAGTGAAAAATACAGGTGCAGGTATAAATACATGAAAGGATGGGGGTTGCTTTACCAAGTGTGAGGTCAGTCTAACAAGATAAATCACTTGGTAAAGCAACCCCCATCCTTTCATGTATTTATACCTGCTCCTGCAGGAAGTGAAAAATACATCTGACGAAGTGGGTTCTAGCCCATGAAAGCTTATGCCCAAATAAATTTTTTAGTCTCTAAGGTGCCACAAGGACTCCTTGTTATTTTTGCTGATACAGACTAACACGGCTACCCCTCTGAAACCTGTAAGGTGATATAGGGCAAAACTTTCAAAACTAGCCACCAAAGTCATGCTTGCAAGGTACGAATGGCCCTGTTCAAATGGGTACTTGAGAGTGTAATATATGCACTTATGTACCAAAGTTAACTACTGCGTGGAGAAACGGATAGTTGTGTGTGTGAGGATCTATTTGCATGAGCAGTCACCCATTTTACACACATGCAATTATCTGCATCTGCACTCACATATTTTGGCAGATGCAATTTGAGCACTTATTGTTTAAAATTTGGCCCATAATGTCCTGCGCCTGTAAGAGTTAGAGGAACTATGCAAAGTTAGCAGGCAGGGATCTAGTTGTTGTCTCTGAATCTGTGTTCTGTACAATAAAGAGCAGAATCAAAATGTGGCAATGCAGCCCTCCTATTGTCAATACATTGTCCAGAGAGCAACTGATATTCTAGTCCTGCATTTAAAGGGGATACTCCTTCCCCTTCTGCTCCTTCTTCCCCCTTGCATGGATCTTCCATCAAAAGCCAGATTGTGCAAATAAGGCACAGGACTGTACTGGGTGTGGTGTAGAACCTGGGAAAGTCTGAGAGGCCCATCGTTTAGGAGGATGCACCATGTGCTATCCACACAGGGCTAAAATAAGGGGAAGTACAGGAGAGCACAGTTTCTCCTCTGCTGAAATCAGGGTGAGAGCTCCCCCTCTTCTTCCTCTCCCTACCTTGGAGGAGACCTGTTCCCTCTCATCTCTGGCTTTCAGCGAGAGCTGGTGAATCTGAAGTTGGGAAAAGTAGGAGTAGTAGACAGTTGGCTGAGGAGTTTCTAGAACTTCCAGCCTTCCCCCCAGTAGGCGGAGTAGCAGCCGTAACTGACAAGGGAAGAGGAGGTGTCCCAGCCAGATGTCCCTAAATAAATAGATTTTGCAATAAATCTCTATTCTCAAATGTCTTAAAGTCCAGATATGCAGGAAATTGCAGCAGGCTTTTCAAAAATTTTCAGAGAAGAACCGTTCCAATTTTTATTTGTTTTTACAACAATATTGATTATCCCTCCTGGCAGAAATTGGGTTGGGGAGTTCCAAGGATGTGGCTGGTTGGCTGTGGTTTAAAAGCACAGTATATAAAGCCACGGAAGCTCAGAATAAGTGAGTACACAATTCGTTTACTTTTTTTCAGATTTGATCTACTATATCCTAAATACCTGCACACTTTATTTGTGGAAAATTTTTAAATCAGAATACCTAAGCCAGAGGTGTTTCAGTGGAGTCACTGAATTAGTCCAATGAGCCACTGAATATTTCCACTCAAAACAGATAAAGGGATTTAGTTTGCTTAGGACTTTGAGTTCTCGTGTAGGCTTTGTGCTGGTCCTCTGCAGAGGGGTGAACTTTACCCAATGGGGCACAGCAACATAATGACTCACTGTAAAATAAGTTATGTTCATTTACACGAGCATTAGTTTTCTATAGCTCCCAAGACCTAACGTTGTATTAAGAAACTACCATTGCTGTAACCATCTTATGGCATACATATATAGGCTCGGCAGAATTCTGCTTTTAAAATTTTGGCAAATAATATGTTTTTATCTATTTATCAATTTAAATTTTCATAGTTGTGGGAAATTATGGAGGGGTCGGACACAGGAGGCTCAGACAATAATTATTTAATGACAGGAGATGCTGAGATTCAGAGAGTTAAAGCTTTGTAACCATTAAAACACAAATCACATGACAAAATATACAAAGTAAGAATCCTTAAGTTCTCACACAAGGTTTTGCGTACTTTGCCTATCTGTAAATTTCTATTATTGTTGATGGAAATATTTTTTGTTTGTTTGGGAGTGTCTGGCTAAATCAATGTTCCAAGCCTACAAATATGTGTAATTTTAATTAAATAATAATGGCAAAGCACATCCTGATAGGAATCCCTAGAGGGGAGGTATATATGGACATACTTAATTTAATTTGTTGCCCTTGTTCACCAGAGATATTATTTTTTTAAATGTAAGGCTCCACTTTATGGCAGTCCTGGACTGGGAATTTTCCACCACTAGATGGCAGCCTTTAGCTGATCTAGCTGATCCCACTGCTTTGGATTTTTGGCCTAACACAAAGCAGAAGAGAGAGCACAGGCATATAATGTGTGGTGCATCTAGATTCAGAATTATACTACTGATTGAGATTAATTTCTATAAAAACACTATTTATTTTCTCCATTAATTAGCCATTATTAATTGTGCATATCAGAGCTCTTTTTGGTATGTATCGTCAGCCAATAAGATCTCAGCTGAGACAATAAGTATAATGGCTAAATTGTTTCTGTGTTACTGGAATGTTTTGTGCTTACAGAGAGGATAAAAATGATTACTAATTGTTTTAGGCGTCAAACAAGTTGACCATAGCACTGTGTCAGCTGGTCTGGAGATATTTTGAAACATCCAGAATTGATTTGCTTCTAAAAGCAGGTTTCATTTAATAGCCTAACCTCTAGGGGAAGTTAGTGATCATTGAATAAACTAAAAATATATAATCCAATAACATCAACAAAACAGTGGTTACTTAAGCTCAAATAATTATAGGAAAGATTACTTTTATCATTCAGAAACTCTAGTTCAAAGTAGGCTGCAGTCCAGAGTGCTCATAGTCATCTTTTGCACTCTCAGGCCTGGTCTACACTAGGCTTTTATGTCGACTTTAGCGCCGTTATATCGAATTAACCCTGCACCCGTCCACACCAGGAAGCCATTTAGTTCGACATAAAGCTCTCTTTAAATCGATTTCTGTAATCCTCCCCAACGAGAGGATTAGCGCTAAATTCGACATGGCCATATCGAATTAGGCTAGGTGTGGATGGAAATCGACGGTAATAGCTCCGGGAGCTATCCCACAGTGCACCACTCTGTTGACGCTCTGGACAGCAGTCCGAGCTCGGATGCTCTGACCAGCCACACCCCCGGGAAAATTTGAATTCATTTTCATTTTCCTGTCTGGGCAGTTTGAATCTCAGTTCCTCTTTGGACATCGAGGGGAGCTCAGCAGCAGTGGCAACTATGCAGAGTTCTCCAGCAGAGATGGCCGTGCAATCTAATAGAAAGAGGGCCCCAGCATGGACTGATCGGGAAGTCTTGGATCTCATCGCAGTGTGGGGCGATGAGTCCGTGCTTTCAGAGCTGCGCTCCAAAAGAAGGAATGCTAAGATCTACGAGAAGATCTCCAAAGCCATGGCAGAGAGAGGCTACAGCCGGGATGCAACGCAGTGCCGCGTGAAAATCAAGGAGCTGAGACAAGGCTACCAAAAAACAAAAGAGGCTAACGGACGCTCCGGATCCCAGCCCCACACATCCCGTTTCTACGAGGCACTGCATTCCATCCTGGGAGCGGCCGCCACCACTACCCCACCCCTGACCGTGGACTCCGAGGATGGGATCATGTCCGCGGCCGGTTCCTCGTCGGACATGACAGCGGACGGGGAAGATGAAGAAGGAGATGAGGAGGACGAGGCAGTCGACAGCGCTGGCACCGCTGATTTCCCCGACAGCCAGGAGCTCTTCATCACCCTTACCGAGATCCCGTACCAACCGTCCCCATCCCTTACCCCGGACACAGAATCAGGGGAAGGATCAAGCAGTAAGTGCTGTAAACATGTAAACATTTATTTAAAACAGAACGGGAATATTTATACTATTAACAATGTACATTTATAAAAGTTCTGTAAACTAGTAAAAAAATAATCAGGTACAAAACAGGAATATTTACAAAGGTAACAAATGGGTTTTCATGATTTCTCTGGCTTGGGCTCTTCTCAATTTAGTCCCAAGTGTTTTAAAAAATTTTCACAATGTCCGTTACTCCATGATTCCCAGGCCCAAGACGCTCCACTCCATAGTCCCAGTGCACCTACGCGAAAATCCGGTCAATGTGGCCGGGGATCGACGAGAAATCCTCGTAGGAGAACTCCTCGTAGGTCTCGTGGAGGTAGAGCTCAAGCCTGTTGATCAGGTTCCGGGGTAGGGCGATCTTAGTGGGCCCTCCGTGGTAGCAGACATGCCCCCTCCACGCCACAATCAAGTACTCCGGGATCATGGCCCGACATAGCATGGCGGCATACGGCCCCGGTTTCTGCATGCTTTCCCGCAGCATGCGTTCTCTCTGGGTGTCCGGGATCCTCAGGAGGGTGATGTCGCTCATGACGCCCTGCTTTGAATTAGGGAGGGGAATGTTAGTATTGGGACTGCTTTACAGCCACGCGGTGGAGGGAGAGGGGCAGCATACAGGGATCTTTCCCTGGGACAGCCGCGAGGGGGTGGGACAGGGGCAGAGTTGATGCTGTCCTGATTGCTGGCAGCAGAGACTGGCATTGCTTTCAATGTGAAAGGAGGCCAGTGCTACTGCTGGAGTTTTAAGCAGCCACAAGTCTGCGGCTTACCATTATTGCCCGCTCCAGAAGTTCAGGTCTCCAGCCACAGTTCTCTGAACAGTCCAAGACCTCCGCAAGTCCACAGGCACTGAAGGCGACGGCCGAAAATTCGACCTTGTCCTGAGTGCGCATGTGAGAGGTGCAGTGCATGGTCTTGTTCACAGAGAAAGACTAGGTTCTTTGTATACAATTTCATTTATCTGTCTCAGGAATTCACTCCCTTTTCACAATTCACACAGACACATCTGCGACTGTCTCCCAACCCAGCCTCTCAGCACACTCCCAGAGGCTAGCGCAGATTAGGCGGAGGAAGAAGAAGACGCGTGAAGACATGTTCTCAGAACTAATGGACTGCTCCCGAGCCCAGGCAGCCCAGCAGACACAGTGGAGGGAGAACTTGTCACAAATGCACCGAGCAGTCATGGAACGGGAGGAGAGGTGGCGTCAGGAGGACCAACAGGCTACTGAAAAGCTGCTTGGACTAATGAGGGAGCAAACGGACACGCTCCGGCGCCTTGTGGATGTTCTGCAAGACCGGAGGCAGGAGGACAGAGCCCCGCTGCAGTCTATCTGTAACCGCCCTCACCCGCCACCAAGTCCCACACCACCCTCACCCAAACTCCAAAGAAGGAGGGGCGGCAAGGGCCGTTAAAACTTTCAGTCAACCCCTGCAGACTGCTCTAGCACTAGAAGGCTGACATTCCCCAAAATTTCATAAGTCCTTTCCCACCCACCTCACAGAAGCCCCCGTCCAAGTTTCACACCCCACGTTTCATGTCTGGTTCGCAATAAAATGTTTGTTTCTCTCCATTACTGTTTCAGTCAGGTTCTTTTGAGGGAGAGTCTGTCTGGAGGGGGGCAAGGGGCTTGGTAATTGGGCAGGACAGTGACCTTTAGCAGGGTACAGAGGCGGTGTCAGGTCCAGCATCAGGACACATACACAGTGCAGTCACTGGTTACCCTGGTCAGTCTGGGAGGTGTTTTTCATGTTCTCCATTGAAATAACCAGTCCACCAGTGCGGAGCCTGTCATTCCGGGAGTTTAGAAGCATCATTTGCATCAGAACACTGAACCCGCCCCCCGCCACAGTCTGCGTCCCCGGTTTAAAATATTCCCGCGAAAACAGCAATACAGACAACGCTGTTCATTAACAAAATCGAAATGATTTTATTTTTTGGGAAGGGGAAGGGGGTGAAGGGGGTATGTAACTGGAGAGGATAGTCAAAATGAACTGGGTAAAGAAACGGGGGCAGGTTCAGCTTCTCTGTCCACAAACTGAAAAGTCACTGGTTGCCCTGCTCACTCAGGAACCTAGCTTTCAAAGCCTCCCGGATGCACAGGGCGTCCCGCTGGGATCTTCTAATGGCCCGGCTGTCTGGCTGGACGTAATCAGCAGCCAGGCTATTTGCCTCTAGCTCCCACCCCGCCATAAAGGTCTCCCCCTTGCTCTCACAGAGATTGTGGAGCACACAGCAAGCTGCAATAACGATGGGGATATTGGTTTCACTGAGATCACAGCGAGTGAGTAAGCTTCTCCATCTCCCTTTGAGACGGCCAAAAGCACACTCCACCACCATTCTGCACTTGCTGAGACGGTAGTTGAACAGTTCTTTTTCTGTGTCCAGGGCGCCAGTATAGGGCTTCATGAGCCAGGGCATTAGCGGGTAGGCTGGGTCCCCGAGGATGACTGTAGGCATCTCCACATCCCCAAGAGTTATTTTGTGGTCTGGGAAGTAAATACCTTCCTGCAGCCGTCTAAACAGACCAGAGTTCCTGAACACACGAGCGTCATGAACCTTGCCCGGCCATCCGACGTAGATGTTTGTAAACCGTCCCCGATGGTCCACCAGTGCTTGCAGCACCATTGAAAAGTAGCCCTTTCTATTGATGTACTGGCTGGCCTGGTGGTCCGGTCCCAGGATAGGGATGTGAGTCCCATCGATAGCCCCTCCGCAGTTTGGAAATCCCATCGCGGCAAAGCCATCTATGATGACCTGCGCGTTTCCCAGGGTCACTACCTTTGGGAGCAGTACCTTCACGATTGCCTTGGCTACTTGCATGACAACAACCCCCACGGTAGATTTGCCCACACCAAAGTGGTTCGCGACTGACCGGTAGCTGTCCGGCGTTGCAAGCTTCCAGAGGGCTATGGCCACTCGCTTCTGGACAGTGAGGGCTGCTCGCATGCGGGTGTCCTTGCGCTTCAGGGCAGGGGACAGCAACTCACAAAGTTCGAGGAAAGTCCCCTTCCGCATGCGAAAGTTTCGCAGCCACTGGGATTCATCCCAGACCTGAAGCACTATACGGTCCCACCAGTCCGTGCTTGTTTCCCGGGCCCAGAATCGCCGTTCAACAAAATCCACATGCCCCATTGCCACCGTGATGTCCTGGGCGCTGGGGCTCGTGGTTTCTGACAGCTCTGTGCCACTCTCCGACTTCAGGCTCTCACGGCGGTGCCGTAGCCTCCTCGCCCGATTTCTCTGCATCTGCCTCAGGGAAAGGTGTATGATAAGCTGCGAGGTGTTGAGAACGGCCACAAGTGCAGCGATGGTCGCAGCGTGATCCATGATCGCAGTGCTGTGGCGTCCGCGCTGTCACTGACCAGAAAAGTGCGCGAACTGATTTCCCGCCGGCGCTTTCATGGAGGGAGGGAGGGCGTTAGTGACGGACGGATGACGACAAATTTTTTTTACCCAGAAGGCATTGGCGGCTCGACCCAGAATTCCGATGGGCAGCGGGGACTGCGGGAACTGTGGGATAGCTGCCCACAGTGCACCGCTTCCAATATCGACGCTCGCCCCCTTAGTGTGGACTCACAAAGTCGAATTACTGTCCTTAGTCTGTCCTTAGTGTGGACACACACGTTCGACTTTGCAATATCGATTCCACATATTCGATTTAAGTAAAATCGAATTACCCTCGTAGTGTAGACATACCCTCAGATAATGCTTGGCAATTATATGTAGTTTGGTCCTACTGAATCTAACTCTAGTTCTTGCATTTGTTACTTAAAGAATGGTTTCATCAGATAAAATATTCACTGTCAATGTGACATCAGCTACACAGAAATGAATCTTTCTGTAACCTGGATACCGGCATGTCTCAGGGTATATGATAAATAGGATTAGATACTGAACCATGTTGATTTATTGCTCAATGCACGGGGTTAAATGGATGGCCAGATTTGAGGATACTATTATTTATTTGTATTACAATAGTACCTAGAGACCCCAGAAAAGACTTTGTCCCAGGTTTTGTACATACACCTGATAAGAGACCTGAACAGGTTACAATCTAAATAGACAAAACAGACATAAGGGGGTTGGGACCAAATTGTTTTCTACTTCAAGGATCTTAGAAGTTTTCACCTTCCTATGGAAGGGCATCTGTCAGCAGGTGATTGAGTAGTGGCTTGAACATGTTTCCTTCTTTTAAATCTAGGCCAAAGATATTTTTTGTTCAATTCAGGTCAGACGGTTCAAAAAACAAATAGTGCTCTGCTCCCTGGACTCATCCACGATCCAAGCTGCATCCCCTAATGATACTACTCATAGTACCTTCTCGCAGTAGACTGTCAAGCTCTTCATACTCTGAGCATCACTCTTCTTTTGTGCATTTTGGTCAGTAATGAAACAGTTTAAAAAGTTGACAGGTAAATTACTATCACAAGGCTGCAGAGCTACCATGTCACTGAAATGACATAGGTACATTACAGGCTCTCTGCAGACTCAGAGCCCACGTTTCCATTAACCTTTTCTGTGAGCTGCTGAGCATCCCTTGTGAGGTGCTGTTACCCTCACCGCCTACTGGCTTAGAGTATCTACCACACATTTGAATGATGTATAAAGAATATCTATAATAAACATGATTATTGCATTGCTTCACGTTTTAAGGGTTTCTTTGCACCCATGGGGACTAGATTTTTTTTTTTTTTAAACAAAAGCTTAAATTTTGGGATATAAGATGGCAGTCACCAGCACACTGCAAGCCAGTCCAATTCAGCCCCTGCTGCTATCACACTCAAATATTTGAGATGCTAAATCACTGTTTGTAAATTGCCACAGGCCATGCATGGAATGAAATGGACTTCGGAAGTGCAGTTTGATCAACTCATTTAAACTAAAAATGAATATGAATACTGTAAATCAAGCTTTCATTTATGTAGCATTTAAATTAGTATTATGCTAAATCCAGAATAGGTAATGCCAGCAAATATCACATATTACTGTGCAATACAAAAATGCTTTGGGGACTATTGAATATTGTTCCTTGGCTTTAAAACAGATGAATTCATCAGTTCATTGAGAATTAATTAACCCCATGTATAGATAATACCAGACAAAAGGGAGACCATCATAGAAATAGAGATGTAAACTCCTCAATTGATTAAATAATTACAGTTTGAGGGGGAAGCAGGGTTTTAAATATATTCTCTTTCAGCTTTCACAAAGTTGGCCCCAATCCTACCAGCTACTGCATACAGGCAAAGGGGATTGCCTGCTAGGATCCAGCTGTAGGATCAGGGACTTGTTTTCCAAATCTCATTCATTTCACACTGCCCTTAACATTTGGTAACATCAAAATCCGACTCCCTGGGCTTAAATCTTGACTTCAGAACTCTTCGCTTAGTTAACTAATGCATATATCTAAAATGATACAAATACACTTTTTGACATTTCCTATTTATTTATTGCTTTTTCTTTCTTCTATACACCAAGGTATAAGGGTTTTCTGGGGAAAATCTCTTGTTTTATATTGGTCCGTGTGAGGATTTAAGTCCCTTGTTACAGGGCAACGCAGCCTAGTGGCCAGAGTCCATAGAACCGCCCCAGGTTGCAGGGCAGCACAGCCT